>NC_060188.1:81804561-81929561 GCF_021184085.1 Oncorhynchus gorbuscha | reverse complement strand
AAAGATGACAGAGAGACAGAGAGAGGGAGAAAGTAACAAAAAGCCTTCACTATATAATCCTGGAATATCCAAGGCCTGAGGTCATCTGCCTTTGGCCTAAAGAGCAGGAACCCGGACTTCACCAAAGAAATCGGTAATACAGACATTGTATAGAAACCTTGTATAGAGGAGACGAACCCACTGGTTGCCCTCTAGGTTACAGAGAGCTGGTAGTCCCATCCACCAAACTACCAGATGTGAAACAGGGAAGAGACTCAGGGGGTATGCTAATTTGGTATAGAGCAGACCTAACTCACTCCATTAAATTAATCAAAACAGGAACATTTAACATTTGGCTAGAAATTCAAAAGGAAATTATCTTAAACAGAGAAAAATGTCCTCTTGTGTGCTACCTATATCCCCCCACTAGAATCCCCATACTTTAATGAAGACAGCTTCTCCATCCTGGAAGGGGAAATCAATTATTTCCAGGCCCAGGGACATGTACTAGTCTGTGTCGACCTAAATGCCAGAACTGGACAAGAACCTGACACCATCAGCACACAGGAGGACAAACACCTGCCTGCAGGTGACAACATTCCCTCCCACATATGCCCCCCTAGGCACAACTATGACAACATAACCAACAAAAACGGGTCACAACTCCTGCAGCTCTGTCGCACGCTGGGTATGCACACAATCAGTGGTAGGCTTCGAGGGGACTCCTATGGTAGGTACACCTATAGCTCATCTCTTGGCAGTAGTACTGTAGACTACTTTATCCCTGACCTCAACCCAGAGTCTCTCAGAGCGTTCACAGTCAGCCCACTGACACCCCTATCAGACCACAGCAAAATCACAGTCTACTTGAACAGAGCACTACTCAATTATGAGGCATCAAAGCCAAAGGAACTGAGTAACATTAAGAAATGCTATAGATGGAAGGAATGCAGTTTGGAAACCTACCAAAAAACAATTAGGCAACAACAAATTAAATCCCTTCTAGACAATTTCCTGGACAAAAGGATTCATTGTAATAGTGAAGGTGTAAACTTGGCAGTAGAAAATCTTAAGAGTATATTTGACCTCTCAGCTTCCCTATCAAATCTAAAAATCTCAAATAGAAAACCGAAGAAAATGAACAACAATGACAAATGGTTTGATGAAGAATGCAAAAATCTAAGAAAGAAATTGAGTAACCTGTCCAACCAAAAACATAGAGACCTTCACTATGGTGAATCACTAAAACAATACAGAAATACACTACGGAAAAAGAAGGAACAGCACGTCAGAAATCAGCTCAATGTAATTGAAGAATCCATAAACTCTAACCACTTCTGGGAAAATTGGAAAACACTAAACAAACAACAACACAAAGAATTATCTATCCAAAATGGAGATGTATGGGTAAACCACTTCTCCAATCTTTTTGGTTCTATAACAAAGAACAAAGAGCAAAAACATATACATGATCAAATACAAATCTTAGAATCAACTATTAAAGACTACCAGAACCCACTGGATTCTCCAATTACCTTGAATGAGTTACAGGACAAAATAAAAACTCTCCAACCCAAAAAGGCCTGTGGTGTTGATGGTATCCTCAATGAAATGATCAAATATACAGACAACAAATTCCAATTGACTATACTAAAACCCTTTAACATCATCCTTAGCTCTGGCATCTTCCCCAGTATTTGGAACCAAGGACTTATCACCCCAATTCACAAAAGTGGAGACAAATTTGACCCCAATAACTACCGTGGAATATGCGTCAACAGTAACCTTTGGAAAATCTTCTGAATTATCATCAACAGCAGACTCGTACATTTCCTCAATGAAAACAGTATACTGAGCAAATTGGCTTTTTACCAAATTACCGTACAATAGACCATGTAGTCACCCTGCACACCTTAATTGACAACCAAACAATCCAAAACAAAGGCAAAGTCTTCTCATGCTTTGTTGATTTCAAAAAAGCCATCGACTCAATTTGGCATGAGGGTTTGCCATACAAATTGATGGAAAGTGGTGTTAGGGGTAAAACACACAACATTATAAAATCCATGTACAAAAACAACAAGTGTGCAGTTAAAATTGGCAAAAAACACACATTTCTTCACACAGGGTTGTAGGGTGAGACAAGGATGCAGCTTAAGCCCCACCCTCTTCAACATATACAGTGGGGCAAAAAAGTATTTAGTCAGCCACCAATTGTGCAAGTTCTCCCACTTAAAAAGATGAGAGAGGCCTGTAAGTTTTTATCATAGGTACACTTCAACTATGACAGACAAAGTGAGAAAAAACATCCAGAAAATCACATTGTATGGTGGAAAATAAGTATTTGGTCAATAACAAAAGTTTCTCAGTACTTTGTTATATACCCTTTGTTGGCAATGACAGAGGTCAAACGTTTTCGTTAAGTCTTCACAAGGTTTTCACACACTGTTGCTGGTATTTTGGCCCATTCCTCCATACAGATCTCCTCTAGAGCAGTGATGTTTTGGGGCTGTTGCTGGGCAACACGCACTTTCAACTCCCTCAAAAGATTTCTATGGGGTTGAGATCTGGAGACTGGCTAGGCCACTCCAGGACCTTGAAATGCTTCTTACGAAGCCATTCCTTCGTTGCCCGGGCGGTGTGTTTGGGATCATGTCATGCTGAAAGACCCAGCCACGTTTCATCTTCAACGCCCTTGCTAATGGAAGGAGGTTTTCACTCAAAATTTCACGAAACATAGCCCCATTCATTCTTTCCTTTACACGGATCAGTCGTCCTGGTCCCTTTGCAGAAAAACAGCCCCAAAGCATGATGTTTTCCCCCCCATGCTTCACAGTAGGTATGGTGTTCTTTGGATGCAACTCAGCATTCTTTGTCCTCCAAACACGACGAGTTGAGTTTTTACCAAAAAGTTATATTTTGGTTTCATCTGACCATATGACATTCTCCCAATCTTCTTCTGGATCATCTAAATGCTCTCTAGCAAACTTCAGACAGGCCTGGACATGTACTGGCTTAAGCAGGGGGACACGTCTGGCATTGCAGGATTTGAGTCCCTGGCAGAGTAGTGTGTTACTGATGGTAGGCTTTGTTACTTTGGTCCCAGCTCTCTGCAGGTCATTCACTAGGTCCCCGTGTGGTACTGGGATTTTTGCTCACCATTCTTATGATCTTTTTGACCCCACAGGGTGAGATCTTGCGTGGAGCCCCAGATCGAGGGAGATTATCAGTGGTCTTGTATGTCTTCCATTTCCTAATAATCACTCCCACAGTTGATTTCTTCAAACCAGGCTGCTTACCAATTGCAGATTCAGTCTTCCCAGCCTGGTGCAGGTCTACAATTTTGTTTCTGGTGTCCTTTGACAGCTCTTTGGTCTTGGCCATAGTGGAGTTTGGAGTGTGACTGTTTGAGGTTGTGGACAGGTGTATTTTATACTGATAACAAGTTCAAACAGGTGCCATTTTAATGGTAATGAGTGGAGGACAGAGGAGCCTCTTAAAGAAGAAGTTACATATCTGTGAGAGCCAGAAATCATGCTTGTTTGTAGGTGACTAAATACTTATTTTCCACCATAATTTGCAAATAAATTCATAAAAAATCCTACAATGTGATTTTCTGGATTTTTCCCCCTCATTTTGTCTGTCATAGTTGATGAGTACCTATGATGAAAATTACAGGCCTCTCTCATCTTTTTAAGTGGGAGAACTTGCACAATTGGTGGCTGACTAAATACTTTTTTTGCCCACTGTATATATATCATATATATGGCGCGGGCACTAGAAAAGTCTGCAGCACCCGGCCTCACCCTACAAGAATCCGAAGTCAAATGTCTACTGTTTGCTGATGATCTGGTGCTTCTGTCACCAACCAAGGAGCGCCTACAGCAGCACCTAGATCTTCTGCACAGATTCTGTCAGACCTGGGCCCTGACAGTAAATCTCAGTAAGACCAAAATAATGATGTTCCAAAAAAGGTCCAGTCGCCAGGACCACAAATACAAATTCCATCTAGACAACTGTTGCCCTAGAGCATACAAAAATCGATACATACCTTGGCCTAAACATCAGTGGCACAGGTAACTTCCACAAAGCTGTGAATGATCTGAGAGACAAGGCAAGAAGGGCATTCTATGCCATCAAAAGGAACATAAATTTCAACATACCAATTAGGATTTGGCTAAAAATACTTGAATCAGTCATAGAGCCCATTGTCCTTTATGGTTTACAGATAGAGAGATGGACTGGGAGACAGACAGATAAAGAGATGGACTGGGAGACAGACAGACAGATAAAGAGATGGACTGGGAGACAGACAGACAGATAAAGAGATGTACTGGGAGACAGACAGACAGATAAAGAGATTGACTGGGAGACAAACAGATGGAGAGATGGACTGGGAGACAGACAGATAAAGAGATGGACTGGGAGACAGACAGACAGATAGAGAGATTGACTGGGAGACAGACAGATAGGGAGAGAGATTGACTGGGAAACAGACAGATAGGGAGAGAGATGGACTGGGAGACAGACAGATGGAGAGATGGACTGGGAGACAGACAGATAAAGAGATGGACTGGGAGACAGACAGACAGATAGAGAGATTGACTGGGAGACAGACAGATAAAGAGATTGACTGGGAGACAGACAGATAGAGAGATGGACTGGGAGACAGACAGACAGATAGAGAGATGGACTGGGAGACAGACAGATAGATAGAGAGATGGACTGGGAGACAGACAGATAGAGAGAGAGATGGACTGGGAGACAGACAGATAGGGAGATGGATTGGGAGACAGACAGACAGATAAAGAGATGGATTGGGAGACAGACAGACAGATAGAGAGATTGACTGGGAGACAGACAGATAAAGAGATTGACTGGGAGAAAGACAGATAGAGAGATGACTGGGAGACAGACAGATAGAGAGATGGACTGGGAGACAGACAGACAGATAAAGAGATGGACTGGGAGACAGACAGATAAAGAGATTGACTGGGAGACAGACAGATGGAGAGATGGACTGGGAGACAGACAGATAGAGAGATGGACTGGGAGACAGACAGATAAAGAGATTGACTGGGAGACAGACAGATAGAGAGATGGACTGGGATACAGACAGATAAAGAGATGGACTGGGAGACAGACAGACAGATAGAGACATTGACTGGGAGACAGACAGATAGGGAGAGAGATTGACTGGGAAACAGACAGATAGGGAGAGAGATGGACTGGGAGACAGACAGACAGATAAAGAGATGGACTGGGAGACAGACAGATACAGAGATTGACTGGGAGACAGACAGACAGATAAAGAGATGGACTGGGAGACAGACAGACAAATAAAGAGATGGACTGGGAGACAGACAGACAGATAGGGAGATGGATTGGGAGACAGACAGACAGATAAAGAGATGGACTGGGAGACAGACAGACAGATAGAGAGATTGACTGGGAGACAGACAGACAGATAAAGAGATGGACTGGGAGACAGACAGACAAAGAGATTGACTGGGAGACAGACAGATAAAGAGATTGACTGGGAGACAGACAGATAGAGAGATGGACTGGGAGACAGACAGACAGATAGAGAGATGGACTGGGAGACAGACAGATAGATAGAGAGATGGACTGGGAGACAGACAGATAGAGAGAGAGATGGACTGGGAGACAGACAGATAGGGAGATGGATTGGGAGACAGACAGACAGATAAAGAGATGGACTGGGAGACAGACAGACAGATAGAGAGATTGACTGGGAGACAGACAGATAAGGAGAGAGATGGACTGGGAGACAGACAGACAGATAAAGAGATTGACTGGGAGACAGACAGATAAGAGAGACTGGGAGACAGACAGACAGATAGAGAGATTGACTGGGAGACAGACAGATAAGGAGAGAGATGGACTGGGAGACAGACAGACAGATAGAGAGATTGACTGGGAGACAGACAGATAAGGAGAGAGATGGACTGGGAGACAGACAGATAAAGAGAGATGGACTGGGAGACAGACAGATAAGGAGAGATGGACTGGGAGACAGACAGACAGATAGAGAGATTGACTGGGAGACAGACAGATAAGGAGAGAGATGGACTGGGAGACAGACAGACAGATAGAGATGGACTGGGAGACAGACAGATAAGATGGAGAGAGATGGACAGACAGACAGACAGATAGAGAGATTGACTGGGAGACAGACAGATAAGGAGAGAGATGGACTGGGACAGACAGACAGACAGACAGATAGAGATTGGACTGGGAGACAGACAGACAGAGATGGACTGGGAGACAGACAGATAGAGATGGACTGGGAGACAGACAGACAGATAAAGAGATGGACTGGGAGACAGACAGATAGAGAGAGATGGACTGGGAGACAGACAGATAGAGAGATGGACTGGGAGACAGACAGATAAAGAGATTGACTGGGAGACAGACAGATAGAGAGATGGACTGGGAGACAGACAGATAAAGAGATGGACTGGGAGACAGACAGACAGATAGAGAGATTGACTGGGAGACAGACAGATAGGGAGAGAGATGGACTGGGAGACAGACAGACAGATAAAGAGATGGACTGGGAGACAGACAGATAGAGAGATTGACTGGGAGACAGACAGATAGGGAGATGGATTGGGAGACAGACAGACAGATAAAGAGATGGATTGGGAGACAGACAGACAGATAGAGAAATTGACTGGGAGACAGACAGATAAGGAGAGAGATGGACTGGGAGACAGACAGACAGATAGAGAGATTGACTGGGAGACAGACAGATAGGAGAGAGATGGACTGGACAGACAGACAGATAGGGAGACAGACAGATAAGGAGAGAGATGGACTGGGAGACAGACAGACAGATAGAGAGATGGACTGGGAGACAGACAGATAGAGAGAGAGCTGGACTGGGAGACAGACAGACAGATAAAGAGATGGACTGGGAGACAGACAGATAAAGAGATTGACTGGGAGACAGACAGATGGAGAGATGGACTGGGAGACAGACAGATAGGAGAGATGGACTGGGAGACAGACAGATAAAGAGATTGACTGGGAGACAGACAGATAGAGAGATGGACTGGGATACAGACAGATAAAGAGATGGACTGGGAGACAGACAGACAGATAGAGAGATTGACTGGGAGACAGACAGATAGGGAGAGAGATTGACTGGGACAGACAGGAGAGATGGACAGACAGACAGATAGAGAGATTGACTGGGAGACAGACAGACAGATAAAGAGATGGACTGGGAGACAGACAGACAGATAAAGAGATGGACTGGGAGACAGACAGACAGATAGAGAGATGGACTGGGAGACAGACAGACAGATAAAGAGATGGACTGGGAGACAGACAGACAGATAGAGAGATTGACTGGGAGACAGACAGATAAGGAGAGAGATGGACTGGGAGACAGACAGACAGAGGAGATTGACTGGGAGACAGACAGATAAGGAGAGAGATGGACTGGGAGACAGACAGACAGACAGATAGAGAGATTGACTGGGAGACAGACAGACAGATAAAGAGATGGACTGAGAGACAGACAGACAGATAAAGAGATTGACTGGGAGACAGACAGATAGAGAGATGGACTGGGAGACAGACAGATAGATAGAGAGATGGACTGGGAGACAGACAGATAGAGAGATGGAGAGACAGACAGATAGATGGACTGGGAGACAGACAGATAGGGAGATGGATTGAGAGATAAAGAGATGGACTGGGAGACAGACAGACAGATAGAGAGATTGACTGGGAGACAGACAGATAAAGAGATTGACAGACAGACAGATAGAGAGATGGACTGGGAGACAGACAGATAGAGAGAGAGCTGGACTGGGAGACAGACAGACAGATAAAGAGATGGACTGGGAGACAGACAGATAAAGAGATTGACTGGGAGACAGACAGATGGAGAGATGGACTGGGAGACAGACAGATAGAGAGATGGACTGGGAGACAGACAGATAAAGAGATTGATGGAGACAGACAGGGAGATGGACAGACAGATAAAGAGATGGACTGGGAGACAGACAGACAGATAGAGAGATTGACTGGGAGACAGACAGATAGGGAGAGAGATTGACTGGGAAACAGACAGATAGAGAGAGAGATGGACTGGGAGACAGACAGACAGATAGAGATGGACTGGGAGACAGACAGATAAGAGATTGACTGGGAGACAGACAGACAGATAAAGAGATGGACTGGGAGACAGACAGACAAATAAAGAGATGGACTGGGAGACAGACAGATAGAGATGGACTGGGAGACAGACAGACAGATAAAGAGATGGACTGGGAGACAGACAGATAGATAGAGAGATGGACTGGGAGACAGACAGACAGATAAAGAGATGGACTGGGAGACAGACAGATAAAGAGATTGACTGGGAGACAGACAGATAAAGAGATGGACTGGGAGACAGACAGATAGAGAGATGGACTGGGAGACAGACAGACAGATAGAGAGATGGACTGGGAGACAGACAGATAGATAGAGAGATGGACTGGGAGACAGACAGATAGAGATTGAGACAGACAGACAGATAGAGAGATGGACTGGGAGACAGACAGACAGATAAAGAGATGGACTGGGAGACAGACAGACAGATAGAGAGATTGACTGGGAGACAGACAGATAGGAGAGAGATGGACTGGGAGACAGACAGACAGATAGAGAGATTGACTGGGAGACAGACAGATAAGGAGAGAGATGGACTGGGAGACAGACAGACAGATAGAGAGATTGACTGGGAGACAGACAGATAAGGAGAGAGATGGACTGGGAGACAGACAGACAGATAGAGAGATTGACTGGGAGACAGACAGATAAGGAGAGAGATGGACTGGGAGACAGACAGATAAAGAGATGGACTGGGAGACAGACAGATAAGGAGAGCGATGGACTGGGAGACAGACAGACAGATAGAGAGATTGACTGGGAGACAGACAGATAAGGAGAGAGATGGACTGGGAGACAGACAGACAGATAGAGAGATTGACTGGGAGACAGACAGATAAGGAGAGATGGACAGACAGACAGACAGATAGAGAGATTGACTGGGAGACAGACAGATAGATAGAGAGATGGACTGGGAGACAGACAGACAGATAGAGAGATTGACTGGGAGACAGACAGATAAGGAGAGAGATGGACTGGGAGACAGACAGACAGATAGAGAGATGGACTGGGAGACAGACAGATAGAGAGAGAGCTGGACTGGGAGACAGACAGACAGATAAAGAGATGGACTGGGAGACAGACAGATAAAGAGATTGACTGGGAGACAGACAGATAGAGATGGACTGACAGACAGATAGATGGACTGATGGAGACTGGGAGACAGACAGATAAAGAGATTGACTGGGAGACAGACAGATAGAGAGATGGACTGGGATACAGACAGATAAAGAGATGGACTGGGAGACAGACAGACAGATAGAGATTGACTGGGAGACAGACAGATAGGGAGAGAGATTGACTGGGAAACAGACAGACAGATAAAGAGATGGACTGGGAGACAGACAGATAGAGAGATTGACTGGGAGACAGACAGACAGATAAAGAGATGGACTGGGAGACAGACAGACAGATAAAGAGATGGACTGGGAGACAGACAGACAGATAGAGATGGACTGGGAGACAGACAGACAGATAAAGAGATGGACTGGGAGACAGACAGACAGATAGAGAGATTGACTGGGAGACAGACAGATAAGGAGAGAGATGGACTGGGAGACAGACAGACAGATAGAGAGATTGACTGGGAGACAGACAGATAAGGAGAGAGATGGACTGGGAGACAGACAGACAGATAGAGATTGACTGGGAGACAGACAGATAAGGAGAGAGATGGACTGGGAGACAGACAGACAGATAGAGAGATGGACTGGGAGACAGACAGATAAAGAGATTGACTGGGAGACAGACAGATAAAGAGATTGACTGGGAGACAGACAGATAGAGAGATGGACTGGGAGACAGACAGACAGATAGAGAGATGGACTGGGAGACAGACAGACAGATAGAGAGATGGACTGGGAGACAGACAGATAGAGATTGACTGGGAGACAGACAGATGATAGAGAGATGGACTGGGAGACAGACAGATAAAGAGATGGACTGGGAGACAGACAGATAGATAAAGATGGACTGGGAGACAGACAGATAAAGAGATGGACTGGGAGAGACAGACAGATAGAGAGATTGACTGGGAGACAGACAGATAGGAGAGAGATTGACTGGGAGACAGACAGATAGGGAGAGATGGACTGGGAGACAGACAGACAGATAAAGAGATGGACTGGGAGACAGACAGATAGAGAGATTGACTGGGAGACAGACAGACAGATAAAGAGATGGACTGGGAGACAGACAGACAGAAGAGATGGACTGGGAGACAGACAGACAGATAGAGAGATGGACTGGGAGACAGACAGACAGATAAAGAGATGGACTGGGAGACAGACAGACAGATAGAGAGATGGACTGGGAGACAGACAGACAGATAAAGAGATTGACTGGGAGACAGACAGATAAAGAGATTGACTGGGAGACAGACAGATAGAGAGATGGACTGGGAGACAGACAGACAGATAGAGAGATGGACTGGGAGACAGACAGATAGATAGAGAGATGGACTGGGAGACAGACAGATAGAGAGAGAGATGGACTGGGAGACAGACAGATAGAGAGATGGACTGGGAGACAGACAGACAGATAAAGAGATGGATTGGGAGACAGACAGACAGATAGAGATTGACTGGGAGACAGACAGATAAGGAGAGATGGACTGGGAGACAGACAGACAGATAGAGAGATTGACTGGGAGACAGACAGATAGAGAGAGATGGACTGGGAGACAGACAGACAGATAGAGAGATGGACTGGGAGACAGACAGATAAGGAGAGAGATGGACTGGGAGACAGACAGACAGATAGAGAGATGGACTGGGAGACAGACAGATAAAGGGGAGACAGACAGATAAGAGAGAGGGATGGACTGGGAGACAGACAGACAGATAGAGAGATTGACTGGGAGACAGACAGATAAGGAGAGAGATGGACTGGGAGACAGACAGACAGATAGAGAGATGGACTGGGAGACAGACAGATAGAGAGAGAGCTGGACTGGGAGACAGACAGACAGATAAAGAGATGGACTGGGAGACAGACAGATAGAAGAGATTGACTGGGAGACAGACAGATGGAGAGATGGACTGGAGACAGACAGATAGGGATGGACAGACAGACAGATAAAGAGATTGACTGGGAGACAGACAGATAGAGAGATGGACTGGGATACAGACAGATAAAGAGATGGACTGGGAGACAGACAGACAGATAGAGAGATTGACTGGGAGACAGACAGATAGGGAGAGAGATTGACTGGGAAACAGACAGACAGATAAAGAGATGGACTGGGAGACAGACAGATAGAGAGATTGACTGGGAGACAGACAGACAGATAAAGAGATGGACTGGGAGACAGACAGACAGATAAAGAGATGGACTGGGAGACAGACAGACAGATAGGGAGATGGATTGGGAGACAGACAGACAGATAAAGAGATGGACTGGGAGACAGACAGACAGATAGAGAGATTGACTGGGAGACAGACAGATAAGGAGAGAGATGGACTGGGAGACAGACAGACAGATAGAGAGATTGACTGGGAGACAGACAGATAAGGAGAGATATGGACTGGGAGACAGACAGACAGATAGAGAGATTGACTGGGAGACAGACAGATAAGGAGAGAGATGGACTGGGAGACAGACAGATAGAGAGATTGACTGGGAGACAGACAGATAGAGAGATGGACTGGGAGACAGACAGATAGAGAGATGGACTGGGAGACAGACAGATAAGGAGAGATGGACTGGGAGACAGACAGACAGATAGAGAGATTGACTGGGAGACAGACAGATAAGGAGAGAGATGGACTGGGAGACAGACAGACAGATAGAGAGATGGACTGGGAGACAGACAGACAGATAGAGAGATGGACTGGGAGACAGACAGACAGATAGAGAGATGGACTGGGAGACAGACAGACAGATAGAGAGATTGACTGGGAGACAGACAGATAAGGAGAGAGATGGACTGGGAGACAGACAGATAAGGAGAGAGATGGACTGGGAGACAGACAGATAGAGAGAGAGATTGACTGGGAGACAGACAGATAAGACTGGGAGACAGACAGATAGAGAGATGGACTGGGAGACAGACAGATAGAGATATGGACTGGGAGACAGACAGATAGAGAGATGGACTGGGAGACAGACAGACAGATAAAGAGATGGACTGGGAGACAGACAGATAGAGAGAGAGATGGACTGGGAGACAGACAGATAGGGAGATGGATTGGGAGACAGACAGACAGATAAAGAGATGGATTGGGAGACAGACAGACAGATAGAGAGATTGACTGGGAGACAGACAGATAAAGAGATTGACTGGGAGACAGACAGATAGAGAGATGGACTGGGAGACAGACAGATAGAGAGAGAGCTGGACTGGGAGACAGACAGACAGATAAAGAGATGGACTGGGAGACAGACAGATAAAGAGATTGACTGGGAGACAGACAGATGGAGACAGACAGATAGAGAGATGGACTGGGAGACAGACAGATAAAGAGATTGACTGGGAGACAGACAGATAGAGAGATGGACTGGGATACAGACAGATAAAGAGATGGACTGGGAGACAGACAGACAGATAGAGATTGACTGGGAGACAGACAGATAGGGAGAGAGATTGACTGGGAAACAGACAGACAGATAAAGAGATGGACTGGGAGACAGACAGACAGATAAAGAGATGGACTGGGAGACAGACAGACAGATAAAGAGATGGACTGGGAGACAGACAGACAGATGGGAGATGGACAGACAGACAGATAGAGAGATGGACTGGGAGACAGACAGATAGATAGAGAGATGGACTGGGAGACAGACAGACAGATAGAGAGATTGACTGGGAGACAGACAGATAAGGAGAGAGATGGACTGGGAGACAGACAGACAGATAGAGAGATTGACTGGGAGACAGACAGATAAGGAGAGAGATGGACTGGGAGACAGACAGACAGATAAAGAGATTGACTGGGAGACAGACAGATAAGGAGAGAGATGGACTGGGAGACAGACAGATAAGGAGAGAGATGGACTGGGAGACAGACAGATAAAGAGATGGACTGGGAGACAGACAGATAAGGAGAGCGATGGACTGGGAGACAGACAGACAGATAGAAAGATTGACCGGGAGACAGACAGATGAGGAGAGAGATGGACTGGGAGACAGACAGACAGATAGAGAGATTGACTGGGAGACAGACAGATAAGGAGAGAGATGGACTGGGAGACAGACAGACAGACAGAGAGATTGACTGGGAGACAGACAGATAAGGAGAGAGATGGACTGGGAGACAGACAGACAGATAGAGATGGACTGGGAGACAGACAGACAGATTGGGAGACAGACAGATAGAGAGATTGACTGGGAGACAGACAGATAAGGAGAGAGATGGACTGGGAGACAGACAGATAGAGAGAGATGGACTGGGAGACAGACAGATAGAGAGAGAGATTGACTGGGAGACAGACAGATAAGGAGAGGACTGGGAGACAGACAGATAGAGAGATGGACTGGGAGACAGACAGATAGGGAGACAGATGGACTGGGAGACAGACAGATAGAGAGATGGACTGGGAGACAGACAGATAGAGAGATGGACTGGGAGACAGACAGATAGAGAGATGGACTGGGAGACAGACAGATAGAGAGATGGACTGGGAGACAGACAGACAGATAGATTGACTGGGAGACAGACAGATAGAGGAGAGATGGACTGGGAGACAGACAGATAGAGAGAGATGGACTGGACAGACAGATGGGATGACAGACAGATAAAGGAGAGACAGACAGACAGATAGAGAGATGGACTGGGAGACAGACAGATAAAGAGATTGACTGGGAGACAGACAGATAGATGGACAGATAGAGATGGACTGGGAGACAGACAGACAGATAGATAGAGAGATGGACTGGGAGACAGACAGATAGAGAGGAGACAGACAGACAGATAGAGAGATGGACTTGGGAGACAGACAGACAGATAAAGAGATGGACTGGGAGACAGACAGACAGATAGAGAGATTGACTGGGAGACAGACAGATAGAGAGATGGACTGGGAGACAGACAGATAGAGAGATGGACTGGGAGACAGACAGATAGAGAGATGGACTGGGAGACAGACAGACAGATAGAGAGATGGACTGGGAGACAGACAGATAAAGAGATGGACAGACAGATGGAGAGACAGACAGACAGATAGAGAGATGGACTGGGAGACAGACAGATAGAGGACAGACAGACAGAGAGAGATTGACTGGGAGACAGACAGATAAGGAGAGATGGACTGGGAGACAGACAGATAGAGAGATGAGACTGGGAGACAGACAGATAGAGAGAGAGATGGACTGGGAGACAGACAGATAAAGAGAGAGATGGACTGGGAGACAGACAGACAGATAGAGAGATTGACTGGGAGACAGACAGATAAAGAGATTGACTGGGAGACAGACAGAGAGATGGACTGGGAGACAGACAGACAGATAGAGAGATGGACTGGGAGACAGACAGATAGATAGAGAGATGGACTGGGAGACAGACAGATAGAGAGAGAGATGGACTGGGAGACAGACAGATAGGGAGATGGATTGGGAGACAGACAGACAGATAGAGAGATTGACTGGGAGACAGACAGATAAAGAGATTGACTGGGAGACAGACAGATAGAGAGATGGACTGGGAGACAGACAGATAGAGAGAGCTGGACTGAGACAGACAGACAGATAAAGAGATGGACAGACAGACAGATAGATAGAGATTGACTGGGAGACAGACAGATGGAGAGATGGACTGGGAGACAGACAGATAGAGAGATGGACTGGGAGACAGACAGATAAAGAGATTGACTGGGAGACAGACAGATAGAGAGATGGACTGGGAGACAGACAGATAGAGAGATGGACTGGGAGACAGACAGACAGATAAAGAGATGACTGGGAGACAGACAGACAGATAAAGAGATGGACTGGGAGACAGACAGCAGATAGAGAGATGGACTGGGAGACAGACAGACAGATAAAGAGATGGACTGGGAGACAGACAGATAGATAGAGAGATTGACTGGGAGACAGACAGATAGAGAGATGGACTGGGAGACAGACAGACAGATAAAGAGATGGACTGGGAGACAGACAGATAGAGAGATACAGACAGACAGATAAAGAGATGGACTGGGAGACAGACAGACAGATAGAGAGATGGACTGGGAGACAGACAGACAGATAGGAGAGATGGACTGGGAGACTGGGAGACAGACAGATAAGGAGAGAGATGGACTGGGAGACAGACAGACAGATAGAGAGATTGACTGGGAGACAGACAGATAAGGAGAGAGATGGACTGGGAGACAGACAGACAGATAAAGAGATGGACTGGGAGACAGACAGATAAGGAGAGATGGACTGGGAGACAGACAGATAAGGAGAGAGATGGACTGGGAGACAGACAGATAAAGAGATGGACTGGGAGACAGACAGATAAGGAGAGCGATGGACTGGGAGACAGACAGACAGATAGAAAGATTGACCGGGAGACAGACAGATGAGGAGAGAGATGGACTGGGAGACAGACAGACAGATAGAGAGATTGACTGGGAGACAGACAGATAAGGAGAGAGATGGACTGGGAGACAGACAGACAGATAGAGAGATTGACTGGGAGACAGACAGATAAGGAGAGAGATGGACTGGGAGACAGACAGACAGATAGAGAGATGGACTGGGAGACAGACAGATAGATTGGGAGAGAGATGGACTGGGAGACAGACAGACAGACAGACAGATAAAGAGATTGACTGGGAGACAGACAGATAAGAGAGATGATGGAGACAGACAGATGGAGATGGACAGACAGACAGATAGAGAGATGGACTGGGAGACAGACAGATAAAGAGATTGACTGGGAGACAGACAGATAGAGAGATGGACTGGGAGACAGACAGATAAAGAGATGGACTGGGAGACAGACAGACAGATAGAGAGATTGACTGGGAGACAGACAGATAGGGAGAGAGATTGACTGGGAAACAGACAGACAGATAAAGAGATGGACTGGGAGACAGACAGATAGAGAGATTGACTGGGAGACAGACAGACAGATAAAGAGATGGACTGGGAGACAGACAGACAGATAAAGAGATGGACTGGGAGACAGACAGACAGATAGGGAGATGGATTGGGAGACAGACAGACAGATAAAGAGATGGACTGGGAGACAGACAGACAGATAGAGAGATGGACTGGGAGACAGACAGATAGAGAGAGATGGACTGGGAGACAGACAGACAGATAGAGAGATTGACTGGGAGACAGACAGATAAGGAGAGAGATGGACTGGGAGACAGACAGACAGATAGAGAGATTGACTGGGAGACAGACAGATAAGGAGAGAGATGGACTGGGAGACAGACAGACAGATAGAGAGATTGACTGGGAGACAGACAGATAAGGAGAGAGATGGACTGGGAGACAGACAGATAAGGAGAGAGATGGACTGGGAGACAGACAGATAAAGAGATGGACTGGGAGACAGACAGATAAGGAGAGCGATGGACTGGGAGACAGACAGACAGATAGAAAGATTGACCGGGAGACAGACAGATGAGGAGAGAGATGGACTGGGAGACAGACAGACAGATAGAGAGATTGACTGGGAGACAGACAGATAAGGAGAGAGATGGACTGGGAGACAGACAGACAGACAGAGAGATTGACTGGGAGACAGACAGATAGATAGAGAGATGGACTGGGAGACAGACAGATAGAGAGAGATGGACTGGGAGACAGACAGACAGATAGAGAGATGGACTGGGAGACAGACAGATAGAGAGATGGACTGGGAGACAGACAGATAAGGAGAGAGATGGACTGGGAGACAGACAGACAGATAGAGAGATGGACTGGGAGACAGACAGACAGATAGAGAGATGGACTGGGAGACAGACAGATAGAGAGATTGACTGGGAGACAGACAGATAGACTGGGAGACAGACAGATAGAGAGATGGACTGGGAGACAGACAGACAGATAGAGAGATGGACTGGGAGACAGACAGATAGAGAGAGATGGACTGGGAGACAGACAGATAGAGAGAGAGATTGACTGGGAGACAGACAGATAAGGAGAGAGATGGACTGGGAGACAGACAGACAGATAGAGAGATGGACTGGGAGACAGACAGACAGAGAGAGATGGACTGGGAGACAGACAGATAGATAGAGAGATGGACTGGGAGACAGACAGATAGAGAGAGAGATTGACTGGGAGACAGACAGATAAGGAGAGAGATGGACTGGGAGACAGACAGATAGAGAGATGGACTGGGAGACAGACAGATAGAGAGATGGACTGGGAGACAGACAGATAGAGAGATGGACTGGGAGACAGACAGATAGAGAGATGGACTGGGAGACAGACAGATAGAGAGATGGACTGGGAGACAGACAGACAGATAGAGAGATTGACTGGGAGACAGACAGATAAGGAGAGAGATGGACTGGGAGACAGACAGATAGAGAGAGAGATGGACTGGGAGACAGACAGATAGAGAGAGATGGACTGGGAGACAGACAGACAGAGACAGACAGACAGATAAGAGATTGACTGGGAGACAGACAGATAAAGAGATGGACTGGGAGACAGACAGACAGATAGAGAGATGGACTGGGAGACAGACAGATAGAGAGAGATGGACTGGGAGACAGACAGATAGATAGAGATGGACTGGGAGACAGACAGATAGAGAGATGGACTGGGAGACAGACAGATAAAGATGGACTGGGAGACAGACAGATAAAGAGATTGACTGGGAGACAGACAGATAGAGAGATGGACTGGGAGACAGACAGATAGAGAGATAAAGAGATGGACTGGGAGACAGACAGATAGAGAGATGGACTGGGAGACAGACAGATAGAGAGAGATGGACTGGGAGACAGACAGATAGAGAGATGGACTGGGAGACAGACAGATAGAGAGAGATGGACTGGGAGACAGACAGATAGATTGACTGGGAGACAGAGATGGACTGGGAGACAGACAGATAGAGAGAGAGATGGACTGGGAGACAGACAGATAGATGGACTGGGAGACAGACAGATTAGAGAGATTTACTGGGAGACAGACAGATAAAGAGATGGATGGACTGGGAGACAGACAGACAGATAGAGAGATTGACTGGGAGACAGACAGATAAGGAGAGAGATGGACTGGGAGACAGACAGACAGATAGAGAGATTGACTGGGAGACAGACAGATAAGGAGAGAGATGGACTGGGAGACAGACAGACAGATAGAGAGATTGACTGGAGACAGACAGATAAGGAGAGATGGACAGACAGACAGATAGAGAGATGGACTGGGAGACAGACAGATAGATAGAGAGATGACTGGGAGACAGACAGACAGATGAGATTGACTGGGAGACAGACAGATAAGGAGAGATGATGACTGGGAGACAGACAGACAGATAGAGAGATGGACTGGGAGACAGACAGATAAGGAGAGATTGACTGGGAGACAGACAGATAAGGAGAGATGGACTGGGAGACAGACAGACAGATAGAGAGATGGACTGGGAGACAGACAGATAAAGAGATGGACTGGGAGACAGACAGACAGATAAAGAGATTGACTGGGAGACAGACAGATAGAGATGGACTGGGAGACAGACAGATAAAGAGATGGACTGGGAGACAGACAGATAGAGAGATGGACTGGGAGACAGACAGATAGAAGAGATGGACTGGGAGACAGACAGATAGAGGAGAGATGGACTGGGAGACAGACAGACAGATAGAGAGATGGACTGGGAGACAGACAGATAGATAGAGAGATGGACTGGGAGACAGACAGATAGGGAGATGGACTGGGAGACAGACAGATAGAAGAGATGGACTGGGAGACAGACAGATAGAGAGAGAGATGGACTGGGAGACAGACAGACAGATAGAGAGATGGACTGGGAGACAGACAGATAGGGAGATGGACTGGGAGACAGACAGATAGATAGAGAGATGGACTGGGAGACAGACAGACAGACTGGGAGACAGACAGATAGAGAGATGACTGGGAGACAGACAGATAGATAGAGAGATTGACTGGGAGACAGACAGATAAGGAGAGAGATGGACTGGGAGACAGACAGATAGAGAGATGGACTGGGAGACAGACAGACAGATAGAGAGATGGACTGGGAGACAGACAGACAGATAGAGAGATGGACTGGGAGACAGACAGATAAGAGAGATGGACTGGGAGACAGACAGACAGATAGAGAGATGGACTGGGAGACAGACAGATAGAGAGAGATGGACTGGGAGACAGACAGACAGATAGAGAGATTGACTGGGAGACAGACAGATAGAGAGAGATGGACTGGGAGACAGACAGATAAGGAGAGAGATGGACTGGGAGACAGACAGACAGATAGAGAGATGGACTGGGAGACAGACAGATAGAGAGAGATGGACTGGGAGACAGACAGACAGATAGAGAGATTGACTGGGAGACAGACAGATAAAGAGATTGACTGGGAGACAGACAGATGGAGAGATGGACTGGGAGACAGACAGACAGATAGAGAGATGGACTGGGAGACAGACAGACAGATAGAGAGATGGACTGGGAGACAGACAGATAAGGAGAGAGATGGACTGGGAGACAGACAGACAGATAGAGAGATTGACTGGGAGACAGACAGATAAGGAGAGAGATGGACTGGGAGACAGACAGACAGATAGAGAGATTGACTGGGAGACAGACAGATAAGGAGAGATTGACTGGAGACAGACAGATAAGGAGAGATGGACTGGGAGACAGACAGATAGACAGATAGAGATTGACTGGGAGACAGACAGACAGATAGATGGACTGGGACAGACAGACAGATAAAGAGATTGACTGGGAGACAGACAGATAGAGAGATGGACTGGGAGACAGACAGATAAAGAGATTGACTGGGAGACAGACAGATAGAGAGATGGACTGGGAGACAGACAGATAAAGAGATGGACTGGGAGACAGACAGATAGAGAGAGAGATGGACTGGGAGACAGACAGACAGATAGAGAGATGGACTGGGAGACAGACAGACAGATAGAGAGATGGACTGGGAGACAGACAGATAGAGAGAGATGGACTGGGAGACAGACACAGATAAAGAGATGGACTGGGAGACAGACAGATAGAGAGAGAGATGGACTGGGAGACAGACAGACAGATAGAGAGATGGACTGGGAGACAGACAGATAGAGAGATGGACTGGGAGACAGACAGATAGAGAGAGATGGACTGGGAGACAGACAGATAGGAGATGGACTGGGAGACAGACAGACAGATAGAGATGGACTGGGAGACAGACAGATAGAGAGGTTGACTGGGAGACAGACAGATAGGGAGAGAGATTGACTGGGAAACAGACAGATAGGGAGAGAGATGGACTGGGAGACAGACAGATAGATAGAGAGATGGACTGGGAGACAGACAGATAGAGAGAGATGGACTGGGAGACAGACAGATAGGGAGACAGACAGACAGATAGAAGAGATGACTGGGAGACAGACAGACAGATGGACTGGGAGACAGACAGACAGATAGAGAGATTGACTGGGAGACAGACAGATAGAGAGATGGACTGGGAGACAGACAGATAAAGAGATTGACTGGGAGACAGACAGATAGAGAGATGGACTGGGAGACAGACAGATAGAAGAGATGGACTGGGAGACAGACAGATAGAGAGATGGACTGGGAGACAGACAGATAGAGAGATGGACTGGGAGACAGACAGATAGAGAGATGGACTGGGACAGACAGATAGGGAGACAGACAGACAGATAGAGATGGACTGGGAGACAGACAGATAGAGAGATGGACTGGGAGACAGACAGATGGACTGGGAGACAGACAGATAGATAGAGAGATGGACTGGGAGACAGACAGATAGAGAGAGAGATGGACTGGGAGACAGACAGATGGGAGACAGACAGACAGATAAAGAGAGAGATGGACTGGGAGACAGACAGACAGATAGAGAGATTGACTGGGAGACAGACAGATAAAGAGATTGACTGGGAGACAGACAGAGAGATGGACTGGGAGACAGACAGACAGATAGAGAGATGGACTGGGAGACAGACAGATAGATAGAGATGACTGGGAGACAGACAGATAGGGAGAGATGGACTGGGAGACAGACAGATAGAGAGATGGACTGGGAGACAGACAGATAGAGAGATTGACTGGGAGACAGACAGATAAAGAGATGACAGACAGACAGATAGAGAGATGGACTGGGAGACAGACAGATAGAGAGATGGACTGGGAGACAGACAGACAGATAAAGAGATGGACTGGGAGACAGACAGATAGAGAGATGGACTGGGAGACAGACAGATAGAGGAGAGAGATGGACTGGGAGACAGACAGACAGACAGACAGATAGATGGACTGGGAGACAGACAGATAGATAGAGAGATGACTGGGAGACAGACAGATAGAGAGAGACTGGGAGACAGATAGATAGAGAGATTGACTGGGAGACAGACAGATAAGGAGAGAGATGGACTGGGAGACAGACAGATAGAGAGATTGACTGGGAGACAGACAGATAAGATGGACTGGGAGACAGACAGATAGAGAGATGGACTGGGAGACAGACAGATAGAGAGATGGACTGGGAGACAGACAGATAGAGAGATGGACTGGGAGACAGACAGATAGAGAGATTGACTGGGAGACAGACAGATAGAGATGACTGGGAGACAGACAGATAGACTGGGAGACAGACAGATAGAGAGAGATGGACTGGGAGACAGACAGACAGATGGATGGACTGGGAGACAGACAGATAGAGAGATGACTGGGAGACAGACAGATAAGGAGAGAGATGGACTGGGAGACAGACAGATAGAGAGATGGACTGGGAGACAGACAGATAGAGAGATGGACTGGGAGACAGACAGACAGAGAGAGATGGACTGGGAGACAGACAGATAGAGAGATTGACTGGGAGACAGACAGATAAGGAGAGAGATGGACTGGGAGACAGACAGATAGAGAGAGAGATTGGACTGGGAGACAGACAGATAAGGAGAGAGATGGACTGGGAGACAGACAGATAGAGAGATGGACTGGGAGACAGACAGATGGAGAGATGGACTGGGAGACAGACAGATAGAGAGATGGACTGGGAGACAGACAGATAGAGAGATGGACTGGGAGACAGACAGATAGGGAGAGATGGACTGGGAGACAGACAGATAGAGAGAGAGAGATGGACTGGGAGACAGACAGATAGAGAGAGAGATGGACTGGGAGACAGACAGATAAAGAGAGAGATGGACTGGGAGACAGACAGACAGATAGAGAGATTGACTGGGAGACAGACAGATAAGGAGAGATGGACTGGGAGACAGACAGATAGAGAGATGGACTGGGAGACAGACAGACAGATAGAGAGATTGACTGGGAGACAGACAGATAAGGAGAGAGATGGACTGGGAGACAGACAGACAGATAGAGAGATTGACTGGGAGACAGACAGATAAGGAGAGAGATGGACTGGGAGACAGACAGACAGATAGAGAGATTGACTGGGAGACAGACAGATAAGGAGAGAGATGGACTGGGAGACAGACAGATAAGGAGAGAGATGGACTGGGAGACAGACAGACAGATAGAGAGATGGACTGGGAGACAGACAGACAGATAGAGATGACTGGGAGGGACAGACAGACAGATAAGGAGAGATGGACTGGGAGACTGGGACAGACAGATAAAGAGATGGACTGGGAGACAGACAGACAGATAGAGAGATTGACTGGGAGACAGACAGATAGAGATGGACAGACAGACAGATAAAGAGATGGACTGGGAGACAGACAGATAGAGAGATGACTGGGACAGGGAGACAGACAGATAGAAGAGATGGACTGGGAGACAGACAGATAGAGAGATGGACTGGGAGACAGACAGACAGATAGAGAGATTGACTGGGAGACAGACAGATAAAGAGATTGACTGGGAGACAGACAGATAGAGAGATGGACTGGGAGACAGACAGATAGAGAGAGAGATGGACTGGGAGACAGACAGACAGATAAAGAGATGGACTGGGAGACAGACAGATAGAGAGATGGACTGGGAGACAGACAGATAGATGGACTGGGAGACAGACAGACAGATAGAGAGATTGACTGGGAGACAGACAGATAAGGAGAGAGATGGACTGGGAGACAGACAGACAGATAGAGAGATGGACTGGGAGACAGACAGACAGATAGAGAGATGGACTGGGAGACAGACAGATAGAGAGAGATGGACTGGGAGACAGACAGATAGAGAGATTGACTGGGAGACAGACAGATAAGGAGAGATGGACTGGGAGACAGACAGATAGAGAGATGGACTGGGAGACAGACAGATAGAGAGATGGACTGGGAGACAGACAGATAGAGAGAGATGGACTGGGAGACAGACAGATAGAGAGATTGACTGGGAGACAGACAGATAAAGAGATTGACTGGGAGACAGACAGATAGAGAGATGGACTGGGAGACAGACAGATAGAGAGAGAGCTGGACTGGGAGACAGACAGATAGATAGAGATGGACTGGGAGACAGACAGATAGAGAGATTGACTGGGAGACAGACAGATAAGGAGAGAGATGGACTGGGAGACAGACAGATAGATTGACTGGGAGACAGACAGATAAGGAGAGAGATGGACTGGGAGACAGACAGATAGAGAGATGGACTGGGAGACAGACAGACAGAGAGAGATGGACTGGGAGACAGACAGATAGAGAGATTGACTGGGAGACAGACAGATAAGGAGAGAGATGGACTGGGAGACAGACAGATAGAGAGAGAGATTGACTGGGAGACAGACAGATAAGGAGAGAGATGGACTGGGAGACAGACAGATAGAGAGATGGACTGGGAGACAGACAGATAGAGAGATGGACTGGGAGACAGACAGATAGAGAGATGGACTGGGAGACAGACAGATAGAGAGATTGACTGGGAGACAGACAGATAGGGAGACTGGGAGACAGACAGATAGAGAGAGAGATGGACTGGGAGACAGACAGATAGGGACTGGGACAGACAGACAGATAAGGAGAGAGATGGACTGGGAGACAGACAGACAGATAGAGAGATTGGACTGGGAGACAGACAGATAAGATAGAGAGATGGACTGGGAGACAGACAGATAGAGAGATGGACTGGGAGACAGACAGATAGATAGAGAGATTGACTGGGAGACAGACAGATAAGGAGAGATGGACTGGGAGACAGACAGATAGATAGAGAGATGACTGGGAGACAGACAGATAAGGAGAGATGGACTGGGAGACAGACAGACAGATAGAGAGATTGACTGGGAGACAGACAGATAGAGAGAGATGGACTGGGAGACAGACAGATAGAGAGATGGACTGGGAGACAGACAGACAGATAGAGAGAGATGGACTGGGAGACAGACAGACAGATAGAGAGATTGACTGGGAGACAGACAGATAGATAGAGAGATGGACTGGGAGACAGACAGACAGATAGATAGAGAGATGGACTGGGAGACAGACAGACAGATAAAGAGATGGACTGAGAGACAGACAGATAAAGAGATTGACTGGGAGACAGACAGATAGAGAGATGGACTGGGAGACAGACAGATAAGAGAGATTGACTGGGAGACAGACAGATAGAGAGATGGACTGGGAGACAGACAGATAAAGAGATGGACTGGGAGACAGACAGATAGATAGAGAGATGGACTGGGAGACAGACAGATAGAGAGATGGACTGGGAGACAGACAGATAGGAGAGATGGACTGGGAGACAGACAGATAGAGAGAGATGGACTGGGAGACAGACAGACAGATAGAGAGATTGACTGGGAGACAGACAGATAAGGAGAGAGATGGACTGGGAGACAGACAGACAGATAGAGAGATTGACTGGGAGACAGACAGATAAGGAGAGAGATTGACTGGGAGACAGACAGATAAGGAGAGAGATGGACTGGGAGACAGACAGACAGATAGAGAGATTGACTGGGAGACAGACAGACAGATAGAGAGATTGACTGGGAGACAGACAGATAAGGAGAGAGATGGACTGGGAGACAGACAGACAGATAGAGAGATTGACTGGGAGACAGACAGACAGATAAAGAGATGGACTGAGAGACAGACAGACAGATGGGAGATTGACAGACAGACAGATAGAGAGATGGACTGGGAGACAGACAGATAAAGAGATTGACTGGGAGACAGACAGATAGAGAGATGGACTGACAGACAGATAGAGAGATGGACTGGGAGACAGACAGATAGAGAGAGATGGACTGGGAGACAGACAGACAGATAGAGAGATGGACTGGGAGACAGACCGATAGATAGAGAGATGGACTGGGAGACAGACAGATAGAGAGAGATGGACTGGGATACACACAGATAAAGAGATGGACTGGGAGACAGACAGATAGAGAGAGAGATGGACTGGGAGACAGACAGACAGATAGAGAGATGGACTGGGAGACAGACCGATAGATAGAGATGACTGGGAGACAGACAGATAGGAGAGGACTGGGAGACAGACAGATAGGGAGATGGACTGGGAGACAGACAGACAAATAAAGAGATGGACTGGGAGACAGACAGATCGAGAGGTTGACTGGGAGACAGACAGATAGGGAGAGAGATGGACTGGGAAACAGACAGATAGGAGAGATGGACTGGGAGACAGACAGATAGATAGAGAGATGGACTGGGAGACAGACAGATAGAGAGAGATGACTGGGAGACAGACAGATGATGGACTGGGAGACAGACAGAGGACTGGGAGACAGACAGACAGATAGAGAGATGGACTGGGAGACAGACAGACAGATAGAGAGATTGACTGGGAGACAGACAGATAGATAAAGAGATTGACTGGGAGACAGACAGATAGAGAGATGGACTGGGAGACAGACAGATAAAGAGATTGACTGGGAGACAGACAGATAGGATGGACTGGGACACAGACAGATAGAGAGATGGACTGGGAGACAGACAGATAGAGAGATGGACTGGGAGACAGACAGACAGATAGAGAGATGGACTGGGAGACAGACAGATAGATAGAGATGGACTGGGAGACAGACAGATAGGAGATGGACTGGGAGACAGACAGACAGATAGAGAGATTGACTGGGAGACAGACAGATAAGGAGAGAGATGATGGGAGACAGACAGACAAATGGGAGACAGACAGATAGACAGAGAGATTGACTGGGAGACAGACAGATAAGGAGAGAGATGGACTGGGAGACAGACAGACAGATAGAGAGAATGACTGGGAGACAGACAGACAGATAGAGAGATTGACTGGGAGACAGACAGATAAGGAGAGAGATGGACTGGGAGACAGACAGATAGATAGAGAGATTGACTGGGAGACAGACAGATAAAGAGATGGACTGAGAGATTGACTGGGAGACAGACAGATAGAGAGATGGACTGGGAGACAGACAGATAAAGAGATTGACTGGGAGACAGACAGATAGAGAGATGGACTGGGATACAGACAGATAAAGAGATGGACTGGGAGACAGACAGATAGAGAGAGAGATGGACTGGGAGACAGACAGACAGATAGAGAGATGGACTGGGAGACAGACCGATAGATAGAGAGATGGACTGGGAGACAGACAGATAGAGAGAGATGGACTGATGCACACAGATAAAGAGATGGACTGGGAGACAGACAGATAGAGAGAGAGATGGACTGGGAGACAGACAGACAGATAGAGAGATGGACTGGGAGACAGACAGATAGATAGATATGGACTGGGAGACAGACAGATAGATGGACTGGGAGACAGACAGATGGGAGATGACAGACAGATAAAGAGATGGACTGGGAGACAGACAGATCGAGAGGATGGACTGGGAGACAGACAGATAGGGAGAGAGATTGACTGGGAGACAGACAGATAGAGAGAGAGATGGACTGGGAGACAGACAGATAGATAGAGAGATGGACTGGGAGACAGACAGATAGAGAGAGATGGACTGGGAGACAGACAGATAGGGAGATGGATTGGGAGACAGACAGATAAAGAGATGGACTGGGAGACAGACAGACAGATAGAGAGATGGACTGGGAGACAGACAGACAGATAGAGAGATTGACTGGGAGACAGACAGATAGAGAGATGGACTGGGAGACAGACAGATAAAGAGATTGACTGGGAGACAGACAGATAGAGAGATGGACTGGGAGACAGACAGATAAAGAGATGGACTGGGAGACAGACAGATAGAGAGATGGACTGGGAGACAGACAGATAGAGAGATGGACTGGGAGACAGACAGATAGAGAGATGGACTGGGAGACAGACAGATAGAGAGATGGACTGGGAGACAGACAGATAAGAGAGAGATGGACTGGGAGACAGACAGATAGAGAGAGAGATGGACTGGGAGACAGACAGATAGACTGGGAGACAGACAGATAGAGAGAGATGGACTGGGAGACAGACAGATAGAGAGATGGACTGGGAGACAGACAGACAGATAGAGGATGGACTGGGAGACAGACAGACAGATAGAGAGATGGACTGGGAGACAGACAGATAGGAGAGAGATGGACTGGGAGACAGACAGATAGAGATGGACTGGGAGACAGACAGATAGAGAGATGACTGGGAGACAGACAGATAAGGAGAGAGATTGACTGGGAGACAGACAGATAAGGAGAGAGATGGACTGGGAGACAGACAGACAGATAGAGAGATTGACTGGGAGACAGACAGACAGACAGACAGATAAGGAGAGAGATTGACTGGGAGACAGACAGATAAGGAGAGAGATGGACTGGGAGACAGACAGACAGATAGAGAGATTGACTGGGAGACAGACAGACAGATAGAGAGATTGACTGGGAGACAGACAGATAAGGAGAGAGATGGACTGGGAGACAGACAGACAGATAGAGAGATTGACTGGGAGACAGACAGATAAGGAGAGAGATGGACTGGGAGACAGACAGACAGATAAAGAGATGGACTGGGAGACAGACAGACAGATAAAGAGATGGACTGGGAGACAGACAGATAGAGAGAGATGGACTGGGAGACAGACAGATAAAGAGATTGACTGGGAGACAGACAGATAGAGAGATGGACTGGGATACAGACAGATAAAGAGATGGACTGGGAGACAGACAGATAGATAGAGAGATTGACTGGGAGACAGACAGATAGGGAGAGAGATTGACTGGGAGACAGACAGATAGAGAGAGATGGACTGGGAGACAGACAGATAAAGAGATGGACTGGGAGACAGACAGATAGAGAGATGGACTGGGAGACAGACAGATAGGGACTGGGAGACAGACAGATAGGGAGATGGATTGGGAGACAGACAGACAGATAAAGAGATGGACTGGGAGACAGACAGACAGATAGAGAGATGGACTGGGAGACAGACAGACAGATAGAGAGATTGACTGGGAGACAGACAGATAGAGAGATGGACTGGGAGACAGACAGATAAAGAGATGGACTGGGAGACAGACAGATAGAGAGATGGACTGGGAGACAGACAGATAGAGAGATGGACTGGGAGACAGACAGATAGAGAGATGGACTGGGAGACAGACAGATAGAGAGATGGACTGGGAGACAGACAGATAAGGAGAGAGATGGACTGGGAGACAGACAGATAGAGAGATGGACTGGGAGACAGACAGATAGAGAGATGGACTGGGAGACAGACAGATAGAGAGATTGACTGGGACAGACAGATAAGGATGACTGGGAGACAGACAGACAGATAGAGAGATGGACTGGGAGACAGACAGACAGACAGACAGATAGAGAGATGGACTGGGAGACAGACAGATAGAGAGAGATGGACTGGGGGAGACAGACAGACAGATAGAGACAGATGGACTGGGAGACAGACAGATAGATAGAGAGATGGACTGGGAGACAGACAGATAGAGAGATGGACTGGGAGACAGACAGACAGATAGAGAGATGGACTGGGAGACAGACAGATAAGAGAGATGGACTGGGAGACAGACAGACAGATAGAGAGATGGACTGGGAGACAGACAGATACTGGGAGAGAGAGATTGACTGGGAGACAGACAGACAGATAAAGAGATGGACTGGGAGACAGACAGACAGATAAAGAGATTGACTGGGAGACAGACAGATAGAGAGATGGACTGGGAGACAGACAGATAAAGAGATTGACTGGGAGACAGACAGATAGAGAGATGGACTGGGATACAGACAGATAGAGAGATGGACTGGGAGACAGACAGATAGAGAGAGATTGACTGGGAGACAGACAGATAGAGAGAGATTGACTGGGAGACAGACAGACAGAGAGAGATGGACTGGGAGACAGACAGACAGATAAGAGAGATGGACTGGGAGACAGACAGATAGAGAGATGGACTGGGAGACAGACAGATAAGGAGAGAGATGGACTGGGAGACAGACAGACAGATAAAGAGATGGACTGGGAGACAGACAGACAGATAAAGAGATTGACTGGGAGACAGACAGATAGAGAGATGGACTGGGAGACAGACAGATAAAGAGATTGACTGGGAGACAGACAGATAGAGAGATGGACTGGGATACAGACAGATAAAGAGATGGACTGGGAGACAGACAGATAGATAGAGAGATTGACTGGGAGACAGACAGATAGGGAGAGAGATTGACTGGGAAACAGACAGATAGGGAGAGAGATGGACTGGGAGACAGACAGACAGATAAAGAGATGGACTGGGAGACAGACAGATAGAGAGATGGACTGGGAGACAGACAGATAGAGAGAGATGGACTGGGAGACAGACAGATAGGGAGATGGATTGGGAGACAGACAGACAGATAAAGAGATGGACTGGGAGACAGACAGACAGATAGAGAGATGGACTGGGAGACAGGACTGGGAGATGGACAGACAGACAGATAGAGAGATTGGACTGGGAGACAGACAGATAGAGAGATGGACTGGGAGACAGACAGATAAAGAGATGACTGAGACAGGACTGGGAGACAGACAGACAGATAGAGAGATGGACTGGGAGACAGACAGATAGAGATGAGAGACAGACAGATGGACTGGGAGACAGACAGATAAGGAGAGATGGACTGGGAGACAGACAGATAGAGAGAGATGGACTGGGAGACAGACAGATAAAGAGAGATGGACTGGGAGACAGACAGACAGATAGAGAGATTGACTGGGAGACAGACAGATAAGGAGAGATGGACTGGGAGACAGACAGATAGAGAGATGGACTGGGAGACAGACAGACAGATAGAGAGATGGACTGGGAGACAGACAGACAGACAGACAGACAGATAAGGAGAGAGATGGACTGGGAGACAGACAGACAGATAGACAGACAGATAAGGAGAGAGATTGACTGGGAGACAGACATATAATGAGAGAGATGGACTGGGAGACAGACAGACAGATAGAGAGATTGACTGGGAGACAGACAGACAGATAGAGAGATTGACTGGGAGACAGACAGATAAGGAGAGAGATGGACTGGGAGACAGACAGACAGATAGAGAGATTGACAGGGAGACAGACAGATAAGGAGAGAGATGGACTGGGAGACAGACAGACAGATAAAGAGATGGACTGGGAGACAGACAGACAGATAAAGAGATTGACTGGGAGACAGACAGATAGAGAGATGGACTGGGAGACAGACAGATAAAGAGATTGACTGGGAGACAGACAGATAGAGAGATGGACTGGGATACAGACAGATAAAGAGATGGACTGGGAGACAGACAGATAGATAGAGAGATTGACTGGGAGACAGACAGATAGGGAGAGAGATTGACTGGGAAACAGACAGATAGGGAGAGAGATGGACTGGGAGACAGACAGACAGATAAAGAGATGGACTGGGAGACAGACAGATAGAGAGATGGACTGGGAGACAGACAGATAGAGAGAGATGGACTGGGAGACAGACAGATAGGGAGATGGATTGGGAGACAGACAGACAGATAAAGAGATGGACTGGGAGACAGACAGACAGATAGAGATGGACTGGGAGACAGACAGACAGATAGAGAGATTGACTGGGAGACAGACAGATAGAGAGAGATGGACTGGGAGACAGACAGATAAAGAGATTGACTGGGAGACAGACAGATAGAGAGATGGACTGGGAGACAGACAGATAAAGAGATGGACTGGGAGACAGACAGATAGGGAGACAGACAGACAGATAGAGAGATGGACTGGGAGACAGACAGATAGAGAGATGGACTGGGAGACAGACAGATAGAGAGATTGACTGGGAGACAGACAGATAAGGAGAGAGATGGACTGGGAGACAGACAGATAGAGAGAGAGATGGACTGGGAGACAGACAGATAAAGAGAGAGATGGACTGGGAGACAGACAGATAGAGAGATTGACTGGGAGACAGACAGATAAGGAGAGAGATGGACTGGGAGACAGACAGATAGAGAGATGGACTGGGAGACAGACAGACAGATAGAGAGATTGACTGGGAGACAGACAGACAGATAGAGAGATTGACTGGGAGACAGACAGATAAGGAGAGAGATGGACTGGGAGACAGACAGACAGATAGAGAGATTGACTGGGAGACAGACAGATAAGGAGAGAGATGGACTGGGAGACAGACAGACAGATAGAGAGATTGACTGGGAGACAGACAGATAGAGAGATTGACTGGGAGACAGACAGATAAGGAGAGAGATGGACTGGGAGACAGACAGACAGATAGAGAGATTGACTGGGAGACAGACAGATAGAGAGATTGACTGGGAGACAGACAGATAAGGAGAGAGATGGACTGGGAGACAGACAGACAGATAGAGAGATTGACTGGGAGACAGACAGACAGATAGAGAGATTGACTGGGAGACAGACAGATAGGAGAGATGGACTGGGAGACAGACAGACAGATAGAGAGATTGACTGGGAGACAGACAGACAGATAGAGAGATTGACTGGGAGACAGACAGATAAGGAGAGAGATGGACTGGGAGACAGACAGACAGATAGAGAGATTGACAGGGAGACAGACAGATAAGGAGAGAGATGGACTGGGAGACAGACAGACAGATAAAGAGATGGACTGGGAGACAGACAGACAGATAAAGAGATTGACTGGGAGACAGACAGATAGAGAGATGGACTGGGAGACAGACAGATAAAGAGATTGACTGGGAGACAGACAGATAGAGAGATGGACTGGGATACAGACAGATAAAGAGATGGACTGGGAGACAGACAGATAGATAGAGAGATGGACTGGGAGACAGACAGATAGAGAGATGGACTGGGAGACAGACAGATAGAGAGAGATGGACTGGGAGACAGACAGATAAAAGAGATGGACTGGGAGACAGACAGATAGAGAGATGGACTGGGAGACAGACAGACAGATAAAGAGATGGACTGGGAGACAGACAGATAGAGAGAGATGGACTGGGAGACAGACAGACAGATAGAGAGATGGACTGGGAGACAGACCGATAGATAGAGAGATGGACTGGGAGACAGACAGATAGAGAGAGATGGACTGGGAGACAGACAGATAGGGAGATGGATTGGGAGACAGACAGACAAATAAAGAGATGGACTGGGAGACAGACAGATAGAGAGGTTGACTGGGAGACAGACAGATAGGGAGAGAGATTGACTGGGAAACAGACAGATAGGGAGAGAGATGGACTGGGAGACAGACAGATAGAGAGAGATGGACTGGGAGACAGACAGATAGGGAGATGGATTGGTAGACAGACAGACAGATAACGAGATGGACTGGGAGACAGACAGACAGATAACGAGATGGACTGGGAGACAGACAGACAGATAGAGAGATGGACTGGGAGACAGACAGACAGATAGAGAGATGGACTGGGAGACAGACAGACAGATAGAGAGATTGACTGGGAGACAGACAGATAGAGAGATGGACTGGGAGACAGACAGATAAAGAGATGGACTGGGAGACAGACAGACAGATAGGGAGATTGACTGGGAGACAGACAGATAGAGAGATTGACTGGGAGACAGACAGATAGAGAGAGAGATGGACTGGGAGACAGACAGATAAAGAGATTGACGGGGAGACAGACAGATAAAGAGATTGACGGGGAGACAGACAGATAGAGAGAGAGAGATGGACTGGGAGACAGACGGATAGAGAGATGGACTGGGAGACAGAAAGATAGGGAGATTGACTGGGAGACAGACAGATAGAGAGGTGGACTGGGAGACAGACAGAAAAAGAGATGGACTGGGAGACAGACAGACAGATAGAGAGATTGACTGGGAGACAGACAGATAGGGAGAGATGGACTGGGAGAGACAGACAGATAAAGAGATGGACTGGGAGACAGACAGATAGAGAGATTGACTGGGAGACAGACAGATAGATAAAGACATGGACTGGGAGACAGACAGATAGAGAGATGGACTGGGAGACAGACAGACAGATAGATAAAGACATGGACTGGGATACAGACAGATAGAGAGATTGACTGGGAGACAGACAGATAAGGAGAGAGATGGACTGGGAGACAGACAGACAGATAGAGAGATTGACTGGGAGACAGACAGATAAGGAGAGAGATGGACTGGGAGACAGACAGACAGATAGAGAGATTGACTGGGAGACAGACAGATAAGGAGAGAGATGGACTGGGAGACAGACAGACAGATAGAGAGATGGACTGGGAGACAGACAGATAAGGAGAGAGATGGACTGGGAGACAGACAGATAAGGAGAGAGATGGACTGGGAGACAGACAGATAGAGAGAGAGATGGACTGGGAGACAGACAGACAGATAGAGAGATTGACTGGGAGACAGACAGATAAGGAGAGATGGACTGGGAGACAGACAGACAGATAGAGAGATTGACTGGGAGACAGACAGATAAGAGAGAGATGGACTGGGAGACAGACAGACAGATAAAGAGATGGACTGGGACAGACAGGGAGATTGACTGGGAGACAGACAGATAGAGAGATGGACTGGGAGACAGACAGATAAAGAGATTGACTGGGAGACAGACAGATAGAGAGATGGACTGGGAGACAGACAGATAAAGAGAGATGGACTGGGAGACAGACAGATAGATAGAGAGATTGACTGGGAGACAGACAGATAGGGAGAGAGATGACTGGGAACAGACAGATAGAGAGAGATGGACTGGGAGACAGACAGACAGATAGAGAGATGGACTGGGAGACAGACAGATAGGAGATGGACTGGGAGACAGACAGACAGATAAAGAGATGGACTGGGAGACAGACAGATAGAGAGATGGACTGGGAGACAGACAGACAGATAGAGAGATGGACTGGGAGACAGACAGATAGATAGAGAGATGGACTGGGAGACAGACAGATAGAGAGAGATGGACTGGGAGACAGACAGATAGGGAGATGGATTGGGAGACAGACAGACAAATAAAGAGATGGACTGGGAGACAGACAGACAGATAGAGAGATGGACTGGGAGACAGACAGATAGAGAGATGGACTGGGAGACAGACAGACAGATAGAGAGATGGACTGGGAGACAGACAGACAGATAGAGAGATGGACTGGGAGACAGACAGACAGATAGAGAGATTGACTGGGAGACAGACAGATAAGGAGAGAGATGGACTGGGAGACAGACAGACAGATAAAGAGATGGACTGGGAGACAGACAGATAGATAGAGAGATGGACTGGGAGACAGACAGACAGATACTGGGAGACAGACAGATAAAGAGATGGACTGGGAGACAGACAGATAGAGAGATGGACTGGGAGACAGACAGATAGGGAGAGAGATTGACTGGGAGACAGACAGATAGAGAGAGATGGACTGGGAGACAGACAGATAGAGAGATGGACTGGGAGACAGACAGATAGAGAGATGGACTGGGAGACAGACAGACAGATAAAGAGATGGACTGGGAGACAGACAGATAGAGAGAGAGATGGACTGGGAGACAGACAGACAGATAGAGAGATGGACTGGGAGACAGACAGATAGATAGAGAGATGGACTGGGAGACAGACAGATAGAGAGAGAGATGGACTGGGAGACAGACAGATAGGGAGATGGATTGGGAGACAGACAGACAAATAAAGAGATGGACTGGGAGACAGACAGATAGAGAGGTTGACTGGGAGACAGACAGATAGAGAGATTGACTGGGAGACAGACAGATAGGGAGATGGACTGGGAGACAGACAGATAGATAGAGAGATGGACTGGGAGACAGACAGATAGAGAGATGACTGGGAGAGATAACGGATGGACTGGGAGACAGACAGACAGATAAGAGATGGACTGGGAGACAGACAGATAGAGAGATGGACTGGGAGACAGACAGACAGATAGAGAGATGGACTGGGAGACAGACAGATAGAGAGATGGACTGGGAGACAGACAGATAAAGAGATTGACTGGGAGACAGACAGATAGAGAGATGGACTGGGAGACAGACAGATAAAGAGATGGACTGGGAGACAGACAGACAGATAGAGAGATTGACTGGGAGACAGACAGATAGAGAGATTGACTGGGAGACAGACAGATAGAGAGAGAGAGATGGACTGGGAGACAGACAGATAGAGAGATGGACTGGGAGACAGACAGATAGGGAGATGGACTGGGAGACAGACAGATAAAGAGATTGACTGGGAGACAGACAGATAGAGAGATGGACTGGGAGACAGACAGATAAAGAGATGGACTGGGAGACAGACAGACAGAGAGACAGACAGATAGAGAGATTGACTGGGAGACAGACAGATAGGGAGAGAGATGGACTGGGAGACAGACAGACAGATAAAGAGATGGACTGGGAGACAGACAGATAGAGAGATTGACTGGGAGGCAGACAGATAGATAAAGACATGGACTGGGAGACAGACAGACAGAGAGAGAGATTGACTGGGAGACAGACAGATAGGAGATGGACTGGGAGACAGACTGGGAGACAGATAGAGAGAGAGATGGACTGGGAGAAGACAGATAGGAGATAGGGAGATGGATTGGGAGACAGACAGACAGATAAAGAGATGGACTGGGAGACAGACAGATAAGATAGAGATTGACTGGGAGACAGACAGATAAAGAGATTGACTGGGAGACAGACAGAGAGATGGACTGGGAGACAGACAGACAGATAGAGAGATGGACTGGGAGACAGACAGATAGATAGAGAGATGGACTGGGAGACAGACAGATAGAGAGAGAGATGGACTGGGAGACAGACAGACAGATAGAGATGGACTGGGAGACAGACAGATAGGGAGATGGACAGACAGATAGATAGAGAGATGGACTGGGAGACAGACAGATAGAGAGAGAGATGGACTGGGAGACAGACAGATAGGGAGATGGACTGGGAGACAGACAGATAGGGAGATGGACTGGGAGACAGACAGACAGATAAAGAGATGGATTGGGAGACAGACAGACAGATAGAGAGATTGACTGGGAGACAGACAGATAAAGAGATTGACTGGGAGACAGACAGATAGAGAGATGGACTGGGAGACAGACAGATAGAGAGAGAGCTGGACTGGGAGACAGACAGACAGATAAAGAGATGGACTGGGAGACAGACAGATAAAGAGATTGACTGGGAGACAGACAGATGGAGAGATGGACTGGGAGACAGACAGATAGAGAGATGGACTGGGAGACAGACAGATAAAGAGATTGACTGGGAGACAGACAGATAGAGAGATGGACTGGGATACAGACAGATAAAGAGATGGACTGGGAGACAGACAGACAGATAGAGAGATTGACTGGGAGACAGACAGATAGAGAGAGATTGACTGGGAGACAGACAGATAGGGAGAGAGATTGACTGGGAAACAGACAGACAGATAAAGAGATGGACTGGGAGACAGACAGATAGAGAGATTGACTGGGAGACAGACAGACAGATAAAGAGATGGACTGGGAGACAGACAGACAGATAAAGAGATGGACTGGGAGACAGACAGACAGATAGGGAGATGGACTGGGAGACAGACAGATAGATAGAGAGATGGACTGGGAGACAGACAGACAGATAGAGAGATGGACTGGGAGACAGACAGGTAGGGAGATGGACTGGGAGACAGATAGATAGAGAGAGATGGACTGGGAGACAGACAGACAGATAAAGAGATGGACTGGGAGACAGACAGATAGAGAGAGAGATGGACTGGGAGACAGACAGTCAGATAATGAGATGGACTGGGAGACAGACAGATAGAGAGAGAGATGGACTGGGAGACAGACAGACAGATAGAGAGATGGACTGGGAGACAGACAGATAGAGAGAGAGATGGACTGGGAGACAGACAGACAGAGAGAGAGAGATGGACTGGGAGACAGACAGATAGAGAGAGAGATGGACTGGGAGACAGACAGATAGATAGAGAGATGGACTGGGAGACAGACAGATAAAGAGAGAGATGGACTGGGAGACAGACAGATAGATAGATAGATAGATAGATAGATAGATAGATAGATAGATAGATAGATAGATAGATAGATAGATAGATAGATAGATGGACTGGGAGACAGATAGATAGAGAGATGGACTGGGAGACAGACAGATAGAGAGATGGACTGGGAGACAGACAGACACTGGGAGATAGACAGAGATGGACTGGGAGACAGACAGATAGAGAGATGGACTGGGAGACAGACAGATAGGGAGATGGACTGGGAGACAGACAGATAGAGAGAGAGATGGACTGGGAGACAGACAGATAAAGAGATAGAGATGGACTGGGAGACAGACAGACAGATAGAGAGATGGACTGGGAGACAGACAGATAGGAGAGAGATGGACTGGGAGACAGACAGATTGATAGGGAGATGGACTGGGAGACAGACAGACAGATAAAGAGATGGACTGGGAGACAGACAGACAGATAGAGAGATTGACTGGGAGACAGACAGATAAAGAGATTGACTGGGAGACAGACAGATAGATAGAGAGATGGACTGGGAGACAGACAGATAAAGAGATGGACTGGGAGACAGACAGACAGAGAGACAGAGATGACTGGGAGACAGACAGATAGAGAGATGGACTGGGAGACAGACAGATAGGGAGAGAGATGGACTGGGAGACAGACAGACAGATAAAGAGATGGACTGGGAGACAGACAGACAGATAAAGAGATGGACTGGGAGACAGACAGACAGATAGAGAGATTGACTGGGAGACAGACAGATAGGGAGAGAGATGGACTGGGAGACAGACAGATAGATAGGGAGAGATTGGACTGGGAGACAGACAGACAGATAAAGAGATGGACTGGGAGACAGACAGATAGAGAGATTGACTGGGAGACAGACAGATAGGGAGAGAGATGGACTGGGAGACAGACAGATAGATAGGAGATGGACTGGGAGACAGACAGACAGATAAAGAGATGGACTGGGAGACAGACAGATAGATGGAGTGGGACTGGGAGACAGACAGATAGAGAGATAGACTGGGAGACAGATAGATAGAGAGATGGACTGGGAGAGATAGAAAGAGAGATGGACTGGGAGACAGACAGATAGAGAGATGGACTGGGAGACAGACAGATAGGGAGATGGACTGGGAGACAGACAGACAGAGAGAGAGATGGACTGGGAGACAGACAGACAGGGAGATGGACTGGGAGACAGACAGATAGATAAAGAGATGGACTGGGAGACAGACAGATAGAGAGAGAGATGGACTGGGAGACAGACAGACAAAGAGATTGACTGGGAGACAGACGGATAGAGAGATGGACTGGGAGACAGACAGATAAAGAGATGGACTGGGAGACAGACAGACAGATAGGGAGATTGACTGGGAGACAGACAGATAGAGGGAGAGAGATGGACTGGGAGACAGACACATAAAGAGATTGACTGGGAGACAGACGGATAGAGAGATGGACTGGGAGACAGACAGATAAAGAGATGGACTGGGAGACAGACAGACAGATAGGGAGATTGACTGGGAGACAGACAGATAAAGAGATTGACTGGGAGACAGACAGATAGAGAGATGGACTGGGAGACAGACAGAAAAAGAGATGGACTGGGAGACAGACAGACAGAGAGACAGACAGATAGAGAGATTGATGGACAGACAGATAGGAGATTGACAGACAGACAGATAGGGAGAGATGGACTGGGAGACAGACAGACAGATAAAGAGATGGACTGGGAGACAGACAGACAGATAAAGAGATGGACTGGGAGACAGACAGACAGATAGGGAGATTGACTGGGAGACAGACAGATAGGGAGAGAGATGGACTGGGAGACAGACAGATAGATAGGGAGATGGATTGGGAGACAGACAGACAGATAAAGAGATCGACTGGGAGACAGACAGACAGACAGATAGAGAGATTGACTGGGAGACAGACAGATAAAGAGATTGACTGGGAGACAGACAGATAGAGAGATGGACTGGGAGACAGACAGATAAAGAGATGGACTGGGAGACAGACAGATAGAGAGATGGACTGGGAGACAGACAGAAAAAGAGATGGACTGGGAGACAGACAGACAGAGAGACAGACAGATAGAGAGATTGACTGGGAGACAGACAGATAGAGAGATTGACTGGGAGACAGACAGATAGGGAGAGAGATGGACTGGGAGACAGACAGACAGATAAAGAGATGGACTGGGAGACAGACAGACAGATAAAGAGATGGACTGGGAGACAGACAGACAGATAGGGAGATTGACTGGGAGACAGACAGATAGGGAGAGAGATGGACTGGGAGACAGACAGATAGATAGGGAGATGGATTGGGAGACAGACAGACAGACAGATAAAGAGATGGACTGGGAGACAGACAGATAGAGAGATTGACTGGGAGACAGACAGATAGGGAGAGAGATGGACTGGGAGACAGACAGATAGATAGGGAGATGGATTGGGAGACAGACAGACAGACAGATAAAGAGATGGACTGGGAGACAGACAGAAAGAGAGATGGACTGGGAGAGAGATAGAAAGAGAGATAGACTGGGAGACAGATAGAGAGAGAGTTGGACTGGGAGACAGATAGATGGAGTGATGGACTGGGAGAGAGATAGATAGATAGATGGACTGGGAGACAGACAGATAGAGAGATGGACTGGGAGAGACAGACAGATGGACTGGGAGAGAGATAGAAAGAGAGATAGACTGGGAGACAGATAGAAAGAGAGATAGACTGGGAGACAGATAGATAGAGAGATGGACTGGGAGACAGACAGATAGGGAGATGGACTGGGAGACAGACAGACAGAGAGAGAGATGGACTGGGAGACAGACAGACAGGGAGATGGACTGGAAGACAGACAGACAGATAAAGAGATGGACTGGGAGACAGACAGATAGAGAGAGAGATGGACTGGGAGACAGACACAAAGAGATTGACTGGGAGACAGACGGATAGGGAGATGGACTGGGAGACAGACAGATAAAGAGATGGACTGGGAGACAGACAGACAGATAGAGAGATTGACTGGGAGACAGACAGATAGGGATGGACTGGGAGACAGACAGAGATTGACTGGGAGACAGACAGGATAGAGAGATGGACTGGGAGACAGACAGATAAAGAGATGGACTGGGAGACAGACAGACAGACAGATAGAGATGGACTGGGAGACAGACAGATAAAGAGATTGACTGGGAGACAGACAGATAGAGAGATGGACTGGGAGACAGACAGACAGAAGAGATGGACTGGGAGACAGACAGACAGAGAGACAGACAGATAGAGAGATTGACTGGGAGACAGACAGACAGATAGATGGAGAGATGGACTGGGAGAGACAGACAGATAGATAGATGGACTGGGAGACAGACAGATAGAGAGATGGACTGGGATAGACAGAAAGAGAGATGGACTGGGAGACAGACAGATAGAGAGATAGACTGGGAGACAGACAGATAGAGAGATGGACTGGGAGAGACAGACAGATAGAAGAGATAGACTGGGAGACAGATAGATAGAGATGGACTGGGAGACAGACAGATAGGGAGATGGACTGGGAGACAGACAGACAGAGAGAGAGATGGACTGGGAGACAGACAGACAGGGAGATGGACTGGAAGACAGACAGACAGATAAAGAGATGGACTGGGAGACAGACAGATAGAGAGAGAGATGGACTGGGAGACAGACACATAAAGAGATTGACTGGGAGACAGACGGATAGAGAGATGGACTGGGAGACAGACAGATAAAGAGATGGACTGGGAGACAGACAGACAGACAGATAGGGAGATTGACTGGGAGACAGACAGATAAAGAGATGGACTGGGAGACAGACAGACAGACAGAAAGGGAGATTGACTGGGAGACAGACAGATAGAGAGATTGACTGGGAGACAGACAGATAAGGAGAGAGATGGACTGGGAGACAGACAGATAGAGAGATGGACTGGGAGACAGACAGACAGATAGAGAGATTGACTGGGAGACAGACAGACAGATAGAGAGATTGACTGGGAGACAGACAGATAAGGAGAGAGATGGACTGGGAGACAGACAGACAGATAGACAGACAGATAAGGAGAGAGATTGACTGGGAGACAGACATATAAGGAGAGAGATGGACTGGGAGACAGACAGACAGATAGAGAGATTGACTGGGAGACAGACAGACAGATAGAGAGATTGACTGGGAGACAGACAGATAGATAATAGAGAGATACTGGGAGACAGACAGATAAAGAGACTTATGGACTGGGAGACAGACAGACAGATAAAGAGATGGACTGGGAGACAGACAGACAGATAAAGAGATTGACTGGGAGACAGACAGATAGAGAGATGGACTGGGAGACAGACAGATAAAGAGATGGACTGGGAGACAGACAGATAGAGAGATGGACTGGGATACAGACAGATAGGGAGAGAGATTGACTGGGAAACAGACAGATAGGGAGAGAGATGGACTGGGAGACAGACAGATAAAGAGATGGACTGGGAGACAGACAGATAGAGAGATTGACTGGGAGACAGACAGACAGATAAAGAGATGGACTGGGAGACAGACAGATAGAGAGAGAGATGGACTGGGAGACAGACAGACAGATAGAGAGATGGACTGGGAGACAGACAGATAGATAGAGAGATGGACTGGGAGACAGACAGATAGAGAGAGAGATGGACTGGGAGACAGACAGATAGGGAGATGGATTGGGAGACACACAGACAAATAAAGAGATGGACTGGGAGACAGACAGATAGAGAGGTTGACTGGGAGACAGACAGATAGGGAGAGAGATTGACTGGGAAACAGACAGATAGGGAGAGAGATGGACTGGGAGACAGACAGATAGATAGAGAGATGGACTGGGAGACAGACAGATAGGGAGATGGATTGGGAGACAGACAGACAGATAACGAGATGGACTGGGAGACAGACAGACAGATAACGAGATGGACTGGGAGACAGACAGACAGATAGAGAGATGGACTGGGAGACAGACAGACAGATAGAGAGATTGACTGGGAGACAGACAGATAGAGAGATGGACTGGGAGACAGACAGATAAAGAGATTGACTGGGAGACAGACAGATAGAGAGATGGACTGGGAGACAGACAGATAAAGAGATGGACTGGGAGACAGACAGACAGATAGAGAGATTGACTGGGAGACAGACAGATAGAGAGAGAGAGATGGACTGGGAGACAGACGGATAGAGAGATGGACTGGGAGACAGACAGATAGGGAGATTGACTGGGAGACAGACAGATAAAGAGATTGACTGGGAGACAGACAGATAGAGAGGTGGACTGGGAGACAGACAGAAAAAGAGATGGACTGGGAGACAGACAGACAGAGAGACAGACAGATAGAGAGATTGACTGGGAGACAGACAGATAGAGAGATTGACTGGGAGACAGACAGATAGGGAGAGAGATGGACTGGGAGACAGACAGACAGATAAAGAGATGGACTGGGAGACAGACAGATAGAGAGATTGACTGGGAGGCAGACAGATAGATAAAGACATGGACTGGGAGACAGACAGATAGAGAGAGAGATTGACTGGGAGACAGACAGATAGGGAGATGGACTGGGAGACAGATAGAGAGAGAGATGGACTGGGAGACAGATAGAGAGAGAGGTGGACTGGGAGACAGATAGATGGATAGGGAGATGGATTGGGAGACAGACAGACAGATAAAGAGATGGACTGGGAGACAGACAAACAGATAGAGAGATTGACTGGGAGACAGACAGATAAAGAGATTGACTGGGAGACAGACAGATAGAGAGATGGACTGGGAGACAGACAGACAGATAGAGAGATTGACTGGGAGACAGACAGACAGATAAAGAGATGGACTGGGAGACAGACAGATAGAGAGAGAGATGGACTGGGAGACAGACAGACAGATAGAGAGATGGACTGGGAGACAGACTGATAGGGAGATGGACTGGGAGACAGATAGATAGAGAGATGGACTGGGAGACAGACAGATAGAGAGAGAGATGGACTGGGAGACAGACAGATAGGGAGATGGACTTGGAGACAGATAGATAGGGAGATGGACTGGGAGACAGACAGACAGATAAAGAGATGGATTGGGAGACAGACAGACAGACAGATAGAGAGATTGACTGGGAGACAGACAGATAAAGAGATTGACTGGGAGACAGACAGATAGATACTGGGAGACAGATGGACTGGGAGACAGACAGATAGAGAGAGAGATGGACTGGGAGACAGACAGACAGATAAAGAGATGGACTGGGAGACAGAGAGATAAAGAGATTGACTGGGAGACAGACAGATGGAGAGATGGACTGGGAGACAGACAGATAGAGAGATGGACTGGGAGACAGACAGATAAAGAGATTGACTGGGAGACAGACAGATAGAGAGATGGACTGGGATACAGACAGATAAAGAGATGGACTGGGAGACAGACAGACAGATAGAGAGATTGACTGGGAGACAGACAGATAGGGAGAGAGATTGACTGGGAAACAGACAGATAGGGAGAGAGATGGACTGGGAGACAGACAGACAGATAAAGAGATGGACTGGGAGACAGACAGATAGAGAGATTGACTGGGAGACAGACAGACAGATAAAGAGATGGACTGGGAGACAGACAGACAGATAAAGAGATGGACTGGGAGACAGACAGACAGATAGGGAGATGGATTGGGAGACAGACAGATAGAGAGAGAGATGGACTGGGAGACAGACAGACAGATAGAGAGATGGACTGGGAGACAGACAGGTAGGGAGATGGACTGGGAGACAGATAGATAGAGAGAGATGGACTGGGAGACAGACAGACAGATAAAGAGATGGACTGGGAGACAGACAGATAGAGAGAGAGATGGACTGGGAGACAGACAGTCAGATAATGAGATGGACTGGGAGACAGACAGATAGAGAGAGAGATGGACTGGGAGACAGACAGACAGATAGAGAGATGGACTGGGAGACAGACAGATAGAGAGAGATGGACTGGGAGACAGACAGATAGAGAGAGAGATGGACTGGGAGACAGACAGATAGATAGAGAGATGGACTGGGAGACAGACAGATAAAGAGAGAGATGGACTGGGAGACAGACAGATAGATAGATAGATAGATAGATAGATAGGATAGATAGATAGATAGATAGATAGATAGATAGATAGACTGGGAGACAGATAGATAGAGAGATGGACTGGGAGACAGACAGATAGAGAGAGAGATGGACTGGGAGCCAGACAGATAGGGAGATGGACTTGGAGACAGATAGATAGACTGGGAGACAGACAGACAGATAAAGAGATGGATTGGGAGACAGACAGACAGATAGAGATATTGACTGGGAGACAGACAGATAAAGAGATTGACTGGGAGACAGACAGATAGAGAGATGGACTGGGAGACAGACAGATAGAGAGAGAGATGGACTGGGAGACAGACAGACAGATAAAGAGATGGACTGGGAGACAGACAGATAAAGAGATTGACTGGGAGACAGACAGATGGAGAGATGGACTGGGAGACAGACAGATAGAGAGATGGACTGGGAGACAGACAGATAAAGAGATTGACTGGGAGACAGACAGATAGAGAGATGGACTGGGAGACAGACAGATAAAGAGATGGACTGGGAGACAGACAGATAGAGAGATTGACTGGGAGACAGACAGACAGATAGAGAGATTGACTGGGAGACAGACAGATAGGGAGAGAGATTGACTGGGAGACAGACAGATAGGGAGAGAGATGGACTGGGAGACAGACAGACAGATAAAGAGATGGACTGGGAGACAGACAGATAGAGAGATTGACTGGGAGACAGACAGACAGATAAAGAGATGGACTGGGAGACAGACAGACAGATAAAGAGATGGACTGGGAGACAGACAGACAGATAGGAGAGATGGACTGGGAGACAGACAGATAGAGAGAGAGATGGACTGGGAGACAGACAGACAGATAGAGAGATGGACTGGGAGACAGACAGACAGAGGAGGGAGATGGACTGGGAGACAGACAGATAGAGAGAGATGGACTGGGAGACAGACAGACAGATAAAGAGATGGACTGGGAGACAGACAGATAGAGAGAGAGATGGACTGGGAGACAGACAGAGATAATGAGATGGACTGGGAGACAGACAGATAGAGAGAGAGATGGACTGGGAGACAGACAGACAGATAGAGAGATGGACTGGGAGACAGACAGATAGAGAGAGAGATGGACTGGGAGACAGACAGATAGAGAGAGAGATGGACTGGGAGACAGACAGATAGATAGAGAGATGGACTGGGAGACAGACAGATAAAGAGAGAGATGGACTGGGAGACAGACAGATAGATAGATAGAGATAGATAGATAGATAGATAGATAGATAGATAGATAGATAGATAGATAGATAGATAGATAGATAGATGGACTGGGAGACAGATAGATAGAGAGATGGACTGGGAGACAGATAGATAGAGAGATGGACTGGCAGATAGACAGAAAGAGAGATAGAGGGATGACAGACTGATAGATGGACTGGGAGACAGACAGATAGAGAGATGGACTGGGAGACTGACAGAAAGAGAGATGGACTGGGAGAGAGACAGAAAGAGATATAGACTGGGAGACAGATAGATAGAGAGATGGACTGGGAGACAGACAGATAGGGAGATGGACTGGGAGACAGACAGATAGAGAGAGAGAGATGGACTGGGAGACAGACACATAAAGAGATTGACTGGGAGACAGACGGATAGAGAGATGGACTGGGAGACAGACAGACAGATAGAGAGATTGACTGGGAGACAGACAGATAGGGAGAGATGGACTGGGAGACAGACAGATTGATAGAGATGGACTGGGAGACAGACAGACAGATAAAGAGATGGACTGGGAGACAGACAGACAGATAGGGAGATTGACTGGGAGACAGACAGATAAAGAGATTGACTGGGAGACAGACAGATAGAGAGATGGACTGGGAGACAGACAGAAAAAGAGATGGACTGGGAGACAGACAGACAGAGAGACAGACAGATAGAGAGATTGACTGGGAGACAGACAGATAGAGAGATTGACTGGGAGACAGACAGATAGGGAGAGAGATGGACTGGGAGACAGACAGACAGATAAAGAGATGGACTGGGAGACAGACAGACAGATAAAGAGATGGACTGGGAGACAGACAGACAGATAGAGAGATTGACTGGGAGACAGACAGATAAGGAGAGAGATGGACTGGGAGACAGACAGATAGATAGAGAGATGGACTGGGAGACAGACAGACAGATAAAGAGATCGACTGGGAGACAGACAGACTGGGAGACAGACAGACAGATAAAGAGATTGACTGGGAGACAGACAGATAGAGAGATGGACTGGGAGACAGACAGATAAAGAGATGGACTGGGAGACAGACAGATAGAGAGATGGACTGGGAGACAGACAGAAAAAGAGATGGACTGGGAGACAGACAGACAGAGAGACAGACAGATAGACTGATTGACTGGGAGACAGACAGATAGAGAGATGGACTGGGAGACAGACAGATAGAGAGATGGACTGGGAGACAGACAGACAGATAAAGAGATGGACTGGGAGACAGACAGACAGATAAAGAGATGGACTGGGAGACAGACAGACAGATAGAGAGATGGACTGGGAGACAGACAGATAGAGAGAGATGGACTGGGAGACAGACAGATAGATAGAGAGATGGATTGGGAGACAGACAGACAGATAGATAAAGAGATGGACTGGGAGACAGACAGATAGAGAGATTGACTGGGAGACAGACAGATAGAGATGGACTGGGAGACAGACAGATAGATAGGGAGATGGACTGGGAGACAGACAGACAGACAGATAAAGAGATGGACTGGGAGACAGACAGATGGACTGGGAGAGAGATAGAAAGAGAGATGGACTGGGAGACAGACAGAGAGAGAGATGGACTGGGAGACAGATAGATGGAGAGATGGACTGGGAGAGAGACAGATAGATAGATGGACTGGGAGACAGATAGATAGAGATGGACTGGGAGATAGACAGAAAGAGAGATGGACTGGGAGACAGATAGAAGAGAGATAGACTGGGAGACAGATAGATAGAGAGATGGACTGGGAGACAGATAGATAGAGAGATGGACTGGGAGACAGATAGATAGAGAGATGGACTGGGAGACAGACAGATAGGGAGATGGACTGGGAGACAGACAGACAGAGAGAGATGGACTGGGAGACAGACAGACAGGGAGATGGACTGGAAGACAGACAGACAGATAAAGAGATGGACTGGGAGACAGACAGATAGAGAGAGAGATGGACTGGGAGACAGACACAAAGAGATTGACTGGGAGACAGACGGATAGAGAGATGGACTGGGAGACAGACAGATAAAGAGATGGACTGGGAGACAGACAGACAGATAGGGAGATTGACTGGGAGACAGACAGATAAAGAGATTGACTGGGAGACAGACAGATAGAGAGATGGACTGGGAGACAGACAGAAAAAGAGATGGACTGGGAGACAGACAGACAGACAGACAGATAGAGAGATGGACTGGGAGACAGACAGATAGAGAGATTGACTGGGAGACAGACAGATAGGGAGAGAGATGGACTGGGAGACAGACAGACAGATAAAGAGATGGACTGGGAGACAGACAGACAGATAAAGAGATGGACTGGGAGACAGACAGACAGATAGGGAGATTGACTGGGAGACAGACAGATAGGGAGAGAGATGGACTGGGAGACAGACAGATAGATAGGGAGATGGATTGGGAGACAGACAGACAGATAAAGAGATGGACTGGAGACAGACAGACAGACAGATAGAGAGATTGACTGGGAGACAGACAGATAAAGAGATTGACTGGGAGACAGACAGATAGAGAGATGGACTGGGAGACAGACAGATAAAGAGATGGACAGGGAGACAGACAGAGAGATTGACTGGGAGACAGACAGATAGAGAGATTGACTGGGAGACAGACAGATAGGGAGAGAGATGGACTGGGAGACAGACAGACAGATAGAGAGATTGACTGGGAGACAGACAGACAGATAAAGAGATGGACTGGGAGACAGACAGATAGAGAGAGAGATGGACTGGGAGACAGACAGACAGATAGAGAGATGGACTGGGAGACAGACAGGTAGGGAGATGGACTGGGAGACAGATAGATAGAGAGATGGACTGGGAGACAGACAGATAGAGAGAGATGGACTGGGAGACAGACAGACAGATAAAGAGATGGACTGGGAGACAGACAGATAGAGAGAGAGATGGACTGGGAGACAGACAGACAGATAGTGAGATGGACTGGGAGACAGACAGATAGAGAGAGAGATGGACTGGGAGACAGACAGACAGATAGACAGATGGACTGGGAGACAGACAGATAGAGAGAGAGATGGACTGGGAGACAGACAGATAGAGAGAGAGAGAGATGGACTGGGAGACAGACAGATAGAGAGAGATGGACTGGGAGACAGACAGATAGATAGAGAGATGGACTGGGAGACAGATAGATAAAGAGAGAGATGGACTGGGAGAGAGATAGAAAGAGAGATAGACTGGGAGACAGATAGAGAGAGAGGTGGACTGGGAGACAGATAGATGGAGTGATGGACTGGGAGACAGATAGATAGATAGATGGACTGGGAGACAGATAGATAGAGAGATGGACTGGGAGATAGACAGAAAGAGAGATGGACTGGGAGAGAGATAGAAAGAGAGATAGACTGGGAGACAGATAGATAGAGAGATGGACTGGGAGAGAGATAGAAAGAGAGATAGACTGGGAGACAGATAGATAGAGAGATGGACTGGGAGACAGACAGATAGGGAGATGGACTGGGAGACAGACAGACAGAGAGAGAGATGGACTGGGAGACAGACAGACAGGGAGATGGACTGGAAGACAGACAGACAGGGAGATGGACTGGAAGACAGACAGACAGATAAAGAGATGGACTGGGAGACAGACAGATAGAGAGAGAGATGGACTGGGAGACAGACACAAAGAGATTGACTGGGAGACAGACGGATAGAGAGATGGACTGGGAGACAGACAGATAAAGAGATGGACTGGGAGACAGACAGACAGATAGGGAGATTGACTGGGAGACAGACAGATAGGGAGAGAGATGGACTGGGAGACAGACAGATTGATAGGGAGATGGACTGGGAGACAGACAGATAAAGAGATGGACTGGGAGACAGACAGACAGATAGGGAGATTGACTGGGAGACAGACAGATAAAGAGATTGACTGGGAGACAGACAGATAGAGAGATGGACTGGGAGACAGACAGAAAAAGAGATGGACTGGGAGACAGACAGACAGACAGAGAGACAGACAGATAGAGAGATTGACTGGGAGACAGACAGATAGGGAGAGAGATGGACTGGGAGACAGACAGATAGATAGGGAGATGGATTGGGAGACAGACAGACAGATAAAGAGATGGACTGGGAGACAGACAGACAGATAGAGAGATTGACTGGGAGACAGACAGATAAAGAGATTGACTGGGAGACAGACAGATAGAGAGATGGACTGGGAGACAGACAGATAAAGAGATGGACTGGGAGACAGACAGATAGAGAGATTGACTGGGAGACAGACAGATAGAGAGATTGACTGGGAGACAGACAGATAGAGAGAGATGGACTGGGAGACAGACAGACAGATAGAGAGATGGACTGGGAGACAGACAGATAGGGAGATGGACTGGGAGACAGACAGATAGAGAGATGACTGGGAGACAGACAGATAGAGAGATGGACTGGGAGACAGACAGACAGATAAAGAGATGGACTGGGAGACAGACAGATAGAGAGAGATGGACTGGGAGACAGACAGTCAGATAGTGAGATGGACTGGGAGACAGACAGATAGAGAGAGATGGACTGGGAGACAGACAGACAGATAGAGAGATGGACTGGGAGACAGACAGATAGAGAGAGAGATGGACTGGGAGACAGACAGATAGAGAGAGAGAGAGATGGACTGGGAGACAGACAGATAGATAGAGAGATGGACTGGGAGACAGACAGATAGATAGAGAGATGGACTGGGAGACAGACAGATAAAGAGAGAGATGGACTGGGAGACAGACAGATAGAGAGATGGACTGGCAGATAGACAGAAAGAGAGATGGACTGGGAGACAGACAGACAATAGAGAGATAGACTGGGAGACAGACAGATAGAGAGATGGACTGGGAGACAGACAGATGGAGTGATGGACTGGGAGAGAGATAGACAGATAGACAGATAGATAGAGAGATGGACTGGGAGACAGACAGGAGACAGACAGATAGAGAGATGGACTGGGAGACAGACAGATAGACAGACAAGACAGATGGACTGGGAGAGAGACAGAAAGAGAGATAGACTGGGAGACAGATAGATAGGGAGATGGACTGGGAGACAGACAGATAAAGAGATTGACTGGGAGACAGACAGATAGAGAGATGGACTGGGAGACAGACAGAAAAAGAGATGGACTGGGAGACAGACAGACAGAGAGACAGACAGATAGAGAGATTGACTGGGAGACAGACAGATAGAGAGATTGACTGGGAGACAGACAGATAGGGAGAGAGATGGACTGGGAGACAGACAGACAGATAAAGAGATGGACTGGGAGACAGACAGACAGATAAAGAGATGGACTGGGAGACAGACAGACAGATAGGGAGATTGACTGGGAGACAGACAGATAGGGAGAGAGATGGACTGGGAGACAGACAGATAGATAGGGAGATGGATTGGGAGACAGACAGACAGATAAAGAGATCGACTGGGAGACAGACAGACAGACAGATAGAGAGATTGACTGGGAGACAGACAGATAAAGAGATTGACTGGGAGACAGACAGATAGAGAGATGGACTGGGAGACAGACAGATAAAGAGATGGACAGGGAGACAGACAGAGAGATTGACTGGGAGACAGACAGATAGAGAGATTGACTGGGAGACAGACAGATAGGGAGAGAGATGGACTGGGAGACAGACAGACAGATAGAGAGATTGACTGGGAGACAGACAGACAGATAAAGAGATGGACTGGGAGACAGACAGATAGAGAGAGAGATGGACTGGGAGACAGACAGACAGATAGAGAGATGGACTGGGAGACAGACAGGTAGGGAGATGGACTGGGAGACAGATAGATAGAGAGATGGACTGGGAGACAGACAGATAGAGAGAGATGGACTGGGAGACAGACAGACAGATAAAGAGATGGACTGGGAGACAGACAGATAGAGAGAGAGATGGACTGGGAGACAGACAGTCAGATAGTGAGATGGACTGGGAGACAGACAGATAGAGAGAGAGATGGACTGGGAGACAGACAGACAGATAGACAGATGGACTGGGAGACAGACAGATAGAGAGAGAGATGGACTGGGAGACAGACAGATAGAGAGAGAGAGAGATGGACTGGGAGACAGACAGATAGAGAGAGAGATGGACTGGGAGACAGACAGATAGATAGAGAGATGGACTGGGAGACAGATAGATAAAGAGAGAGATGGACTGGGAGAGAGATAGAAAGAGAGATAGACTGGGAGACAGATAGAGAGAGAGGTGGACTGGGAGACAGATAGATGGAGTGATGGACTGGGAGAGAGATAGATAGATAGATGGACTGGGAGACAGATAGATAGAGAGATGGACTCGCAGATAGACAGAAAGAGAGATGGACTGGGAGAGAGATAGAAAGAGAGATAGACTGGGAGACAGATAGATAGAGAGATGGACTGGGAGAGAGATAGAAAGAGAGATAGACTGGGAGACAGATAGATAGAGAGATGGACTGGGAGACAGACAGATAGGGAGATGGACTGGGAGACAGACAGACAGAGAGAGAGATGGACTGGGAGACAGACAGACAGGGAGATGGACTGGAAGACAGACAGACAGGGAGATGGACTGGAAGACAGACAGACAGATAAAGAGATGGACTGGGAGACAGACAGATAGAGAGAGAGATGGACTGGGAGACAGACACAAAGAGATTGACTGGGAGACAGACGGATAGAGAGATGGACTGGGAGACAGACAGATAAAGAGATGGACTGGGAGACAGACAGACAGATAGGGAGATTGACTGGGAGACAGACAGATAGGGAGAGAGATGGACTGGGAGACAGACAGATTGATAGGGAGATGGATTGGGAGACAGAGAGACAGATAAAGAGATGGACTGGGAGACAGACAGACAGATAGGGAGATTGACTGGGAGACAGACAGATAAAGAGATTGACTGGGAGACAGACAGATAGAGAGATGGACTGGGAGACAGACAGAAAAAGAGATGGACTGGGAGACAGACAGACAGACAGAGAGACAGACAGATAGAGAGATTGACTGGGAGACAGACAGATAGAGAGATTGACTGGGAGACAGACAGATAGGGAGAGAGATGGACTGGGAGACAGACAGATAGATAGGGAGATGGATTGGGAGACAGACAGACAGATAAAGAGATCGACTGGGAGACAGACAGACAGATAGAGAGATTGACTGGGAGACAGACAGATAAAGAGATTGACTGGGAGACAGACAGATAGAGAGATGGACTGGGAGACAGACAGATAAAGAGATGGACTGGGAGACAGACAGATAGAGAGATTGACTGGGAGACAGACAGATAGAGAGATTGACTGGGAGACAGACAGATAGGGAGAGAGATGCACTGGGAGACAGACAGACAGATAGAGAGATGGACTGGGAGACAGACAGGTAGGGAGATGGACTGGGAGACAGATAGATAGAGAGATAGACTGGGAGACAGACAGATAGAGAGAGATGGACTGGGAGACAGACAGACAGATAAAGAGATGGACTGGGAGACAGACAGATAGAGAGAGAGATGAACTGGGAGACAGACAGACAGATAGAGAGATGGACTGGGAGACAGACAGATAGAGAGAGATGGACTGGGAGACAGACAGATAGATAGAGAGATGGACTGGGAGACAGACAGATAGAGAGAGAGATGGACTGGGAGACAGACAGATAGATAGAGAGATGGACTGGGAGACAGACAGATAAAGAGAGATGGACTGGGAGACAGACAGATAGATAGAGAGATGGACTGGCAGATAGACAGATAAAGAGAGATGGACTGGGAGACAGATAGAAAGAGAGATGGACTGGGAGACAGATAGAGAGAGAGAGATGGACTGGGAGACAGATAGATGGAGAGATGGACTGGGAGACAGATAGATAGATAGATAGATGGACTGGGAGACAGATAGATGGAGCGATGGCCTGGGAGAGAGATAGATAGATAGATGGACTGGGAGACAGATAGATAGAGAGATGGACTGGGAGACAGATAGACAGAAAGAGAGATGGACTGGGAGAGAGATAGACAGACAGATAGAGAGAGAGGTGGACTGGGAGACAGATAGATGAAGAGATGGACTGGGAGACAGATAGATAGAGAGATGGACTGGGAGACAGATAGAAAGAGAGATAGACTGGGAGACAGATAGATAGAGAGATGGACTGGGAGACAGACAGATAGAGAGAGAGATGGACTGGGAGACAGACAGAGAGAGAGGTGGACTGGGAGACAGATAGATAGAGAGATGGACTGGCAGATAGACAGAAAGAGAGATGGACTGGGAGACAGACAGATAGAGATAGACTGGGAGACAGATAGAGAGAGAGATGGACTGGGAGACAGACAGATAGATAGATGGACTGGGAGACAGATAGATAGAGAGATGGACTGGGAGACAGACAGATGGAGAGAGATGGACTGGGAGACAGATAGATAGATAGATGGACTGGGAGACAGATAGATAGAGAGATGGACTGGGAGACAGACAGATAGAGAGATGGACTGGGAGACAGACAGATAGAAAGAGAGATAGACTGGGAGACAGATAGAGAGAGAGGTGGACTGGGAGACAGATAGATAGATAGATGGACTGGGAGACAGATAGATAGAGAGATGGACTGGGAGACAGATAGATGGAGCGATGGCCTGGGAGAGAGATAGATAGATAGATGGACTGGGAGACAGATAGATAGAGAGATGGACTGGGAGACAGATAGATAGAGAGATGGACTGGGAGACAGATAGATAGATAGATGGACTGGGAGACAGATAGATAGAGAGATGGACTGGGAGACAGATAGATAGAGAGATGGACTGGGAGACAGATAGATAGATAGATGGACTGGGAGACAGATAGATAGATAGATGGACTGGGAGACAGATAGATAGAGAGATGGACTGGGAGACAGATAGATAGAGAGATGGACTGGCAGATAGACAGAAAGAGAGATGGACTGGGAGAGAGATAGACTGGGAGACAGATAGAGAGAGAGGTGGACTGGGAGACAGATAGATGAAGAGATGGACTGGGAGACAGATAGATAGAGAGATGGACTGGGAGACAGATAGAAAGAGAGATAGACTGGGAGACAGATAGATAGAGAGATGGACTGGGAGACAGACAGATAGAGAGAGAGATGGACTGGGAGACAGACAGAGAGAGAGGTGGACTGGGAGACAGATAGATAGAGAGATGGACTGGGAGACAGACAGAAAGAGAGATGGACTGGGAGACAGAGATAGAAGAGAGAGATAGACTGGGAGACAGACAGAGAGAGAGGTGGACTGGGAGACAGATAGATGGAGCAGGACTGGGAGAGAGATAGATAGATAGATAGATGGACTGGGAGACAGATAGATAGAGAGATGGACTGGGAGACAGACAGAAAAGAGATGGACTGGGAGAGACAGATAGAAAGAGAGATAGACTGGGAGACAGATAGATAGAGAGATGGACTGGGAGAGACAGATAGAAGGGAGATGGATAGACTGGGAGACAGATAGATAGAGAGATGGACTGGGAGACAGACAGATAGAGAGAGAGATGGACTGGGAGACAGACAGATAAGAGAGATGGACTGGGAGACAGACAGATAGAGAGATGGACTGGCAGATAGACAGAAAAAGAGATGGACTGGGAGAGACAGATAGATGATGGACTGGGAGACAGACAGATAGATAGATGGACTGGGAGACAGATAGATAGAGAGATGGACTGGCAGATAGACAGAAAGAGAGATGGACTGGGAGAGACAGATAGAAAGAGATGGACTGGGAGACAGATAGAGAGAGAGGTGGACTGGGAGACAGATAGATGAAGAGATGGACTGGGAGACAGATAGATAGAGAGATGGACTGGGAGACAGATAGAAAGAGAGATAGACTGGGAGACAGATAGATAGATAGAGAGATGGACTGGGAGAGAAATAGAAAGAGAGATAGACTGGGAGACAGATAGATAGAGAGATGGACTGGGAGACAGACAGATAGAGAGAGAGATGGACTGGGAGACAGACAGAGAGAGAGATGGACTGGGAGACAGATAGATAGAGAGATGGACTGGGAGATAGACAGAAAGAGAGATGGACTGGGAGACAGATAGAAAGAGAGATGGACTGGGAGACAGATAGAGGAGAGATGGACTGGGAGACAGATAGATGAAGAGATGGACTGGGAGACAGATAGATAGAGAGATGGACTGGGAGACAGATAGAAAGAGAGATGGACTGGGAGACAGATAGATAGAGATGGACTGGGAGACAGACAGATAGAGAGATGGACTGGGAGACAGACAGAGAGAGATGGACTGGGAGACAGATAGATAGAGAGATGGACTGGGAGATAGACAGAAAGAGAGATGGACTGGGAGTGAGATAGAAAGAGAGATGGACTGGGAGACAGATAGATAGAGAGATGGACTGGGAGACAGATAGATGGAGAGATGGACTGGGAGACAGACAGATAGATAGATAGATGGACTGGGAGACAGACAGATAGATAGATGGACTGGAGATAGACAGAAAGAGAGATGGACTGGGAGAGAGATAGAAAGAGAGATGGACTGGGAGACAGATAGATAGAGAGATGGACTGGGAGACAGAGATAGAAAGAGAGATAGACTGGGAGACAGATAGATAGAGAGATGGACTGGGAGACAGACAGATAGAGAGAGAGATGGACTGGGAGACAGACAGACAGAAGAGATGGACTGGGAGACAGATAGATAGAGAGTTGGACTGGGAGATAGACAGAAAAAGAGATGGACTGGGAGAGAGATAGATGGAGCGATGGCCTGGGAGAGAGATAGATAGATGGACTGGGAGACAGATAGATAGAGAGATGGACTGGCAGATAGACAGAAAGAGAGATGGACTGGGAGACAGATAGAAAAGAGATAGACTGGGAGACAGATAGAGAGATAGAGAGTGGACTGGGAGACAGATAGATGAAGAGATGGACTGGGAGACAGATAGATAGAGAGATGGACTGGGAGACAGATAGAAAGAGAGATAGACTGGGAGACAGATAGATAGATAGAGAGATGGACTGGGAGAGAAATAGAAAGAGAGATAGACTGGGAGACAGATAGATAGAGAGATGGACTGGGAGACAGACAGATAGAGAGAGAGATGGACTGGGAGACAGACAGAGAGAGAGGTGGACTGGGAGACAGATAGATAGAGAGATGGACTGGCAGATAGACAGAAAGAGAGATGGACTGGGAGAGATAGAAAGAGAGATAGACTGGGAGACAGATAGAGAGAGAGATGGACTGGGAGACAGATAGATGGAGCGATGGACTGGGAGAGAGACAGATAGATAGAGAGATGGACTGGCAGATAGACAGAAAGAGAGATGGACTGGGAGAGAGATAGAAAGAGAGATAGACTGGGAGACAGATAGATAAAGAGATGGACTGGGAGACAGACAGATAGAGAGAGAGATGGACTGGGAGACAGACACAAAGAGATTGACTGGGAGACAGACGGATAGAGAGATGGACTGGGAGACAGACAGATAAAGAGATGGACTGGGAGACAGACAGACAGATAGGGAGATTGACTGGGAGACAGACAGATAGGGAGAGAGATGGACTGGGAGACAGACAGATTGATAGGGAGATGGATTGGGAGACAGAGAGACAGATAAAGAGATGGACTGGGAGACAGACAGACAGATAGGGAGATTGACTGGGAGACAGACAGATAAAGAGATTGACTGGGAGACAGACAGATAGAGAGATGGACTGGGAGACAGACAGAAAAAGAGATGGACTGGGAGACAGACAGACAGACAGAGAGACAGACAGATAGAGAGATTGACTGGGAGACAGACAGATAGAGAGATTGACTGGGAGACAGACAGATAGGGAGAGAGATGGACTGGGAGACAGACAGATAGATAGGGAGATGGATTGGGAGACAGACAGACAGATAAAGAGATCGACTGGGAGACAGACAGACAGATAGAGAGATTGACTGGGAGACAGACAGATAAAGAGATTGACTGGGAGACAGACAGATAGAGAGATGGACTGGGAGACAGACAGATAAAGAGATGGACTGGGAGACAGACAGATAGAGAGATTGACTGGGAGACAGACAGATAGAGAGATTGACTGGGAGACAGACAGATAGGGAGAGAGATGCACTGGGAGACAGACAGACAGATAGAGAGATGGACTGGGAGACAGACAGGTAGGGAGATGGACTGGGAGACAGATAGATAGAGAGATAGACTGGGAGACAGACAGATAGAGAGAGATGGACTGGGAGACAGACAGACAGATAAAGAGATGGACTGGGAGACAGACAGATAGAGAGAGAGATGAACTGGGAGACAGACAGTCAGATAGTGAGATGGACTGGGAGACAGACAGATAGAGAGAGAGATGGACTGGGAGACAGACAGACAGATAGAGAGATGGACTGGGAGACAGACAGATAGAGAGAGAGATGGACTGGGAGACAGACAGATAGAGAGAGAGAGAGAGAGATGGACTGGGAGACAGACAGATAGAGAGAGAGATGGACTGGGAGACAGACAGATAGATAGAGAGATGGACTGGGAGACAGACAGATAAAGAGAGAGATGGACTGGGAGACAGGCAGATAGAGAGATGGACTGGCAGATAGACAGAAAGAGAGATGGACTGGGAGAGAGATAGAAAGAGAGATAGACTGGGAGACAGATAGAGAGAGAGGTGGACTGGGAGACAGATAGATGGAGTGATGGACTGGGAGAGATAGATAGATAGATAGATAGATGGACTGGGAGACAGATAGATAGAGAGATGGACTGGGAGATAGACAGAAAGAGAGATGGACTGGGAGAGAGATAGAAAGAGAGATAGACTGGGAGACAGATAGATAGAGAGATGGACTGGGAGAGAGATAGAAAGAGAGATAGACTGGGAGACAGATAGATAGAGAGATGGACTGGGAGACAGACAGATAGAGAGAGAGATGGACTGGGAGACAGACAGAGAGAGAGGTGGACTGGGAGACAGATAGATAGAGAGATTGGACTGGCAGATAGACAGAAAAAGAGATGGACTGGGAGAGAGATAGAAAGAGAGATAGACTGGGAGACAGATAGAGAGAGAGGTGGACTGGGAGACAGATAGATGAAGAGATGGACTGGGAGACAGATAGATAGAGAGATGGACTGGGAGACAGATAGAAAGAGAGATAGACTGGGAGACAGATAGGAGAGATAGACTGGGAGACAGATAGATAGAGAGATGGACTGGGAGACAGACAGATAGAGAGAGAGATGGACTGGGAGACAGACAGAGAGAGAGGTGGACTGGGAGACAGATAGATAGAGAGATGGACTGGCAGATAGACAGAAAGAGAGATGGACTGGGAGAGAGATAGAAAGAGAGATAGACTGGGAGACAGATAGAGAGAGAGGTGGACTGGGAGACAGATAGATGGAGCGATGGACTGGGAGAGAGATAGATAGATAGATAGATAGATGGACTGGGAGACAGATAGATAGAGAGATGGACTCGCAGATAGACAGAAAGAGAGATGGACTGGGAGAGAGATAGAAAGAGAGATAGACTGGGAGACAGATAGATAGAGAGATGGACTGGGAGAGAGATAGAAAGAGAGATAGACTGGGAGACAGATAGATAGAGAGATGGACTGGGAGACAGACAGATAGAGAGAGAGATGGACTGGGAGACAGACAGAGAGAGAGGTGGACTGGGAGACAGATAGATAGAGAGTTGGACTGGCAGATAGACAGAAAAAGAGATGGACTGGGAGAGAGATAGATGGAGAGATGGACTGGGAGACAGATAGATAGAGAGGTGGACTGGGAGACAGATAGATGAAGAGATGGACTGGGAGACAGATAGATAGAGAGATGGACTGGGAGACAGACAGATAGAGAGATGGACTGGCAGATAGACAGAAAGAGAGATGGACTGGGAGAGAGATAGAAAGAGAGATAGACTGGGAGACAGATAGATAGAGAGAGAGTGGACTGGGAGACAGATAGATGAAGAGATGGACTGGGAGACAGATAGATAGAGAGATGGACTGGGAGACAGATAGATAGATAGGGAGATGGATTGGGAGACAGACAGACAGACAGACAGATAAAGAGATGGACTGGGAGACAGACAGATAGAGAGATTGACTGGGAGACAGACAGATAGAGAGATGGACTGGGAGACAGACAGATAGAGATGGACTGGGAGATGGATTGATGGAGACAGGACTGGGAGACAGATAGATAGAGAGATGGACTGGCAGACAGACAGAAAGAGAGATGGACTGGGAGAGAGATAGATGAGAGAGATGGACTGGGAGACAGATAGATAGAGAGATGGACTGGCAGATAGACAGAAAAAGAGATGGACTGGGAGAGAGATAGATGAAGAGATGGACTGGGAGACAGATAGATAGAGAGATGGACTGGCAGATAGACAGAAAGAGAGATGGACTGGGAGAGAGATAGAAAGAGAGATAGACTGGGAGACAGATAGAGAGAGAGGTGGACTGGGAGACAGATAGATGAAGAGATGGACTGGGAGACAGATAGATAGAGAGATGGACTGGGAGACAGGAGAGAGATGATGGCAGATAGATAGATAGACTGGGAGACAGATAGATGAAGAGATGGACTGGGAGACAGATAGATAGAGAGATGGACTGGGAGACAGATAGAAAGAGAGATGGACTGGGAGAGAGATAGAAAGAGAGATAGACTGGGAGACAGATAGAGAGAGAGGTGGACTGGGAGACAGATAGATGAAGAGATGGACTGGGAGACAGATAGATAGAGAGATGGACTGGGAGACAGATAGAAAGAGAGATAGACTGGGAGACAGATAGATAGATAGAGAGATGGACTGGGAGAGAGATAGAAAGAGAGATGGACTGGGAGACAGATAGATAGAGAGATGGACTGGGAGACAGACAGATAGACTGAGAGATGGACTGGGAGACAGACAGAGAGAGAGGTGGACTGGGAGACAGATAGATGAAGAGATGGACTGGGAGACAGATAGATAGAGATGGACTGGGAGACAGATAGAAAGAGAGATAGACTGGGAGACAGATAGATAGAGAGATGGACTGGGAGACAGACAGATAGAGAGAGAGATGGACTGGGAGACAGACAGAGAGAGAGGTGGACTGGGAGACAGATAGATAGAGAGATGGACTGGCAGATAGATAGAAAGAGAGATAGACTGGGAGAGAGATAGAGAGAGATGGACTGGCAGATAGACAGAAAGAGAGATGGACTGGGAGAGAGATAGAGAGAGATGGACTGGCAGATAGACAGAAAGAGAGATGGACTGGGAGAGAGATAGAGAGAGATGGACTGGGAGAGAGATAGAGAACTAAGGACTATTGTCTCTATTCCAGTCTCATCCCTCTCTCTCTCTATTCCAGTCTCATCCTCCCCTTTCTGCCTCTCTCTCTTTGAGTCTCATCTCCCTCTCTTCCATTCTTATCCCTCCCTCCCTTGTTTTTCTCTCTCCCTCTTCCAGTCTCCTCCCTACCTCCCTCCCTCCCTTCTCTCTCTCTCTCTCTCTCTCTCTCTCTCTCTCTCTCTCTCTCTCTCTCTCTCTCTCTCTCTCTCTCTCTCTCTCTCTCTCTCTCTCTCTCTCTCTCTCTCTCTCTCTCTCTCTCTCTCTCTCTCTCTTCCAGTCTCATCCCTCCCTCCCTTCTCTCTCTCACTCTTCCAGCATCATCCCTCCCTCCCTCCCCCCTCTCTCTCTCTCTCTCTCTCTCTCTCTCTCTCTCTCTCTCTCTCTCTCTCTCTCTCTCTCTCTCTCTCTCTCTCTCTCTCTCTCTCTCTCTCTCTCTCTCTCTCTCTCTCTCTCTCTCTCTTTTCAGTCTCTTTCCGATGTCTGGCACCTCTGTCCAAGTCTTTGCAGACGGTAAAGGGGGAAGGAGGGATGGAAGGAGGATTGTCCGAATAGAGGGAGGGCTGTGGAGAGTGGTACTAGGTGAAGTGAGGAGGAGTGGTAGAGAGGGAGGGAGGGAGGGAGGGAGGGAGGGATGGAGGGTGTGGATAAAGTACTACAGGGTGATGAAACTCTTCTCAACAGCATGCAGGGCCTCAGTCAGCCCGAACACTGAGAACCAGATAATTAGATAGAGGATGGCGTGCGTGCGTGTGTGTGCATGCGAGTCCATGCGTGCATGTGCGTGTGCGCGAACGTGTGTGTGTGTGTGTGTGCGTGCATGCGTGTGCGTGTGCATGTGTGTGTGTGTGCGTGCGTGTGTGTGCGTGTGCGTGCCTCCATCGGTATCACTCTCCAGTGAATCTCTCTCAGCCCAAAATATCTCTCTTTCTATCTATTTCTCAGCTCACTTTCACTCCCTGTCTCTCTCCATTTCTCAATCCCTGCCTCTCTCTGCCCTCTTTCGCTGGCATTCCTGCTTTGCTCTTTCTCCCTCCCCTTTTCTCTCCCCCTCTGTATCTCTCTTTCTCCCTCCCCTTCTCTCTCCCCTTCTCTCTCCCCCTCTGTATCTTTCTTTCTCCCTCCCCTTCTCTCCACCTCTGTATCTCTCTTTCTCCCTCCCCTTCTCTCTCCCCCTCTGTTTCTCTCTTTCTCCCTCCCCTTCTCTCTCCCCCTCTGTATCTCTCTTTCTCCCCCCTTTGTATCTCTCTTTCTCCCTCCCCTTCTCTCCCCCTCTGTATCTCTATTTCTCCCTCCCCTTCTCTCTCCCCCTCTGTATCTCTCTTTCTCCCTCCCCTTCTCTCTCCCCCTCTGTATCCCTCTTTCTCCCTCCCCTTCTCTCTCCCCCTCTGTATCCCTCTTTCTCCCTCCCCTTCTCTCTCCCCCTCTGTATCCCTCTTTCTCCCTCCCCTTCTCTCTCCCCCTCTGTATCCCTCTTTCTCCCTCCCCTTCTCTCTCCCCCTGTGTATATCTCTTTCTCCATCCCCTTCTCTCTCCCCTCTGTATCTCTCTTTTTCCCTCCCCCTCTCTCTCCCCCTCTGTATCCCTCTTTCTCCCTCCCCTTCTCTCTCCCCCTCTGTATCCCTCTTTCTCCCTCCCCTTCTCTCTCCCCCTCTGTATCCCTCTTTCTCCCTCCCCTCTCTCTCCCCCCCCTGTGTATATCTCTTTCTCCATCCCCTTCTCTGTCCCCTCTGTATCTCTCTTTTTCCCTCCCCGTCTCTCTCCCCCTGTGTATCTCTCTTTCTCCCTCCCCTTCTCTCTCCCCTCTGTATCTCTCTTTCTCCCCCCTTATCTCTCCCCCTCTGTATCCCTCTTTCTCCCTCCCTTCTCTCTCTCCCTCTGTAACTCTCTTTCTCCCTCCCCTTATCTCCCCCTGTGTATATCTCTTTCTCCATCCCCTTCTCTCTCCCCTCTGTATCTCTTTTTCCCTCCCCCGTCTCTCTCCCCCTGTGTATCTCTCTTTCTCCCTCCCCTTCTCTCTCCCCTCTGTATCTCTCTTTCTCCCCCTATCTCCCCCCTGTGTATCTCTCTTTCTCCCTCCCTCTCTCCCCTCTGTATCTCTCTTTCTCCCCCCTTATCTCTCCCCCTCTGTATCCCTCTTTCTCCCTCCCCTTCTCTCTCTCCCTCTGTATCCCTCTTTCTCCCTCCCCTTCTCTCTCCCCCTCTGTATCCCTCTTTCTCCCCCCTTCTCTCTCCCCCTGTGTATATCTCTTTCTCCATCCCCTTCTCTCTCCCCTCTGTATCTCTCTTTTTCCCTCCCCGTCTCTCTCCCCCTCTGTATCTCTCTTTCTCCCTCCCCTTCTCTCTCCCCCTCTGTATCCCTCTTTCTCCCTCCCCTTCTCTCTCCCCCTCTGTATCCTCTCTTTCTCCCTCCCCTTCTCTCTCCCCCTCTGTATCCCTCTTTCTCCCTCCCCTTCTCTCTCCCCCTGTGTATATCTCTTTCTCCATCCCCTTCTCTCTCCCCTCTGTATCTGTCTTTTTCCCTCCCCGTCTCTCTCCCCCTGTGTCTCTCTTTCTCCCCCCTTCTCTCCCCCCTCTCTCTCTTTCTCCCCCTTATCTCTCCCCCTCTGTATCCCTCTTTCTCCCTCCCCTCTCTCTCTCCCTCTGTATCCCTCTTTCTCCCTCCCCTTCTCTCTCCCCCTCTGTATCCCTCTTTCTCCCTCCCCTTCTCTCTCCCCCCTGTGTATATCTCTTTTCCATCCCCTTCTCTCTCCCCTCTGTATCTCTCTCCCTCCCCGTCTCTCTCCCCCTCTGTATCTCTCTTTCTCCCTCCCCTTCTCTCTCCCCTCTGTATCTCTCTTTCTCCCCCCTTCTCTCTCCCCCTCTGTATCCCTCTTTCTCCCTCCCCTTCTCTCTCCCCCTCTGTATCCCTCTTTCTCCCTCCTCTTCTCTCTCCCCCTCTGTATCCCTCTTTCTCCCTCCCCTTCTCTCTCCCCCTGTGTATATCTCTTTCTCCCTCCCCGTCTCTCTCCCCCTCTGTATCCCTCTTTCTCCCTCCCTCCTCCCCTTCTCTCTCCCCCTCTGTATCCCTCTTTCTCCCTCCCCTTCTCTCCCCCTCTGTATCCCTCTTTCTCCCTCCCCTTCTCTCTCCCCCTGTGTATATCTCTTTCTCCATCCCCTTCTCTCTCCCCTCTGTATCTCTCTTTTTCCCTCCCCGTCTCTCTCCCCCTGTGTATCTCTCTTTCTCCCTCCCCTTCTCTCTCCCCTCTGTATCTCTCTTTCTCCCCCCTTATCTCTCCCCCTCTGTATCCCTCTTTCTCCCTCCCCTTCTCTCTCTCCCTCTGTATCTCTCTTTCTCCCTCCCCTTATCTCTCCCCCTGTGTATATCTCTTTCTCCATCCCCTTCTCTCTCCCCTCTGTATCTCTCTTTCCCCTCCTTCTCTCTCCCCCTCTGTATCCCTCTTTCTCCCTCCCCTTCTCTCTCTCCCCCCTCTGTATCCCTCTTTCTCCCTCCCCTTCTCTCTCCCCCTCTGTATCCCTCTTTCTCCCTCCCCTTCTCTCTCCCCTGTGTATATCTCTTTCTCCATCCCCTTCTCTCTCCCCTCTGTATCTGTCTTTTTCCCTCCCCGTCTCTCTCCCCCTGTGTATCTCTCTTTCTCCTCCCCTTCTCTCTCCCCTCTGTATCTCTCTTTCTCCCCCCTTATCTCTCTCCCCTCTGTATCCCTCTTTCTCCCTCCCCTTCTCTCTCTCTCTCTGTATCCCTCTTTCTCCCTCCCCTTCTCTCTCCCCCTCTGTATCCCTCTTTCTCCCTCCCTTCTCTCTCCCCCTGTGTATATCTCTTTCTCCATCCCCTTCTCTCTCCCCTCTGTATCTCTCTTTTCCCTCCCCCGTCTCTCTCCCCCTCTGTATCTCTCTTTCTCCCTCCCCTTCTCTCTCTCCCCTCTGTATCCCTCTTTCTCCCTCCCCTTCTCTCTCCCCCTCTGTATCCCTCTTTCTCCCTCCCCTTCTCTCTCCCCCTCTGTATCCCTCTTTCTCCCTCCCCTTCTCTCTCCCCCTGTGTATATCTCTTTCTCCATCCCCTTCTCTCTCCCCTCTGTATCTCTCTTTTTCCCTCCCTGTCTCTCTCCCCCTGTGTATCTCTCTTTCTCCCTCCCCTTCTCTCTCCCCTCTGTATCTCTCTTTCTCCCCCCTTATCTCTCCCCCTCTGTGTCCCTCTTTCTCCCTCCCCTTCTCTCTCTCCCTCTGTATCTCTCTTTCTCCCTCCCCTTATCTCTCCCCCTCTCTATCTCTCTTTTACCCTCCCCGTCTCTCTCCCCCTGTGTATCTCTCTTTCTCCCTCCCCTTCTCTCTCCCCTCTGTATCTCTCTTTCTCCCCCTTATCTCTCCCCCTCTGTATCCCTCTTTTTCCCTCCCCGTCTCTCTCCCCCTCTGTATCTCTCTTTCTCTCCCCTTCTCTCTCCCCCTCTGTATCCCTCTTTCTCCCTCCCCTTCTCTCTCCCCCTCTGTATCCCTCTTTCTCCCTCCTTCTCTCTCTCCCTCTGTATCCTCTTTCTCCCTCCCCTTCTCTATCCCCCCCTGTGTATATCTCTTTCTCCATCCCCTTCTCTCTCCCCTCTGTATATCTCTTTTTCCCTCCCCGTCTCTCTCCCCCCCTGTGTATCTCTCTTTCTCCCTCCCCTTCTCTCTCCCCTCTGTATCTCTCTTTCTCCCCCTTATCTCTCCCCCACTGTATCCCTCTTTCTCCCTCCCCTTCTCTCTCTCCCTCTGTATCTCTCTTTCTCCCCCCCTTATCTCTCCCCCACTCTGTCTCTCTCTTTCCTCCCTCCCCGTCTCTCTCCCCTGTGTATCTCTCTTTCTCTCCCCTTCTCTCCCCTCTGTATCTCTCTTTCTCCCCCCCTTATCTCTCCCCCTCTGTATCCCTCTTTCTCCCTCCCCTTCTCTCTCTCCCTCTGTATCTCTCTTTCTCCCTCCCCTTATCTCTGCCCCTGTGTATCCCTCTTTCTCCATCCCCTTCTCTCTCCCCTCTGTATCTCTCTTTTTCCCTCCCCGTCTCTCTCCCCCTCTGTATCTCTCTTTCTCGGCAGGACTTGGATAACAGGTGGCACGAGACCTCCCCTTCTCTCTCCCCCTCTGTATCCCTCTCTTCTCCCTCCCCTTCTCTCTCCCCCTCTGTATCCCTCTTTCTCCCTCCCCCTCTCTCTCCCCCTCTGTATCCTCTTTCTCCCTCCCCTTCTCTCTCCCCCCTGTGTATATCTCTTTCTCCATCCCCTTCTCTCTCCCCTCTGTATCTCTCTTTTCCCTCCCCTTCTCTCTCCCCCTGTGTATCTCTCTTTCTCCCTCCCCTTCTCTCTCCCCTCTGTATCTCTCTTTCTCCCCCCCTTATCTCTGCCCCTCTGTATCCCTCTTTCTCCCTCCCCTTCTCTCTCTCCCTCTGTATCTCTCTTTCTCCCTCCCCTTATCTCTCCCCCTCTCTATCTCTCTTTTCCCCCCGTCTCTCTCCCCCTGTGTATCTCTCTTTCTCCCTCCCCTTCTCTCTCCCCTCTGTATCTCTCTTTCTCCCCCCCTCTCTCCCCCTCTGTATCCCTCTTTCTCCCTCCCCTTCTCTCTCTCCCTCTGTATCTCTCTTTCTCCCTCCCCTTCTCTCTCCCCCTGTGTATCTCTCTTTCTCCCCCCCCTTCTCTCTCCCCCTCTGTATCTCTCTTTCTCCCCCCTTATCTCTCCCCTCTGTATCCCTCTTTCTCCCTCCCCTTCTCTCTCTCCCCCTCTGTATCCCTCTTTCTCCCTCCCCTTCTCTCTCCCCCTCTGTATCCCTCTTTCTCCCTCCCTTCTCTCTCCCCCTGTGTATATCTCTTTCTCCATCCCCTTCTCTCTCCCCTCTGTATCTCTCTTTTTCCCTCCCCCGTCTCTCTCCCCCTGTGTATCTCTCTTTCTCCCTCCCCTTCTCTCTCCCCTCTGTATCTCTCTTTCTCCCCCCTTATCTCTCCCCCTCTGTATCCCTCTTTCTCCCTCCCTTCTCTCTCTCCCTCTGTATCTCTCTTTCTCCCTCCCCTTATCTCTCCCCCTCTCTATCTCTCTTTTTCCCTCCCCGTCTCTCTCCCCTGTGTATCTCTCTCTTTCTCCCTCCCCTTCTCTCTCCCCTCTGTATCTCTCTTTCTCCCCAACTTATCTCTCCCCCTCTGTATCCCTCTTTCTCCCTCCCCTTCTCACTCTCCCTCTGTATCTCTCTTTCTCCCTCCCCTTATCTCTCCCCCTGTGTATATCTCTTTCTCCATCCCCTTCTCTCTCCCCCCTCTGTATCTCTCTTTTCCCTCCCCGTCTCTCTCCCCCTGTGTATCTCTCTTTCTCCCCCCCTTCTCTCTCCCCTCTGTATCTCTCTTTCTCCCCCCTTATCTCTCCCCCTCTGTATCCTCTTTCTCCCTCCCTTCTCTCTCCCCCTCTGTATCTCTCTTTCTCCCTCCCCTTCTCTCTCCCCCTCTGTATCTCTCTTTCTCCCCCCTTATCTCTCCCCCTCTGTATCCTCTTTCTCCCTCCCTTCTCTCTCTCCCTCTGTATCCCTCTTTCTCCCCCCCTTCTCTCTCCCTCTGTATCCCTCTTTCTCCCCCCTTCTCTCTCCCCCTCTCTCTCTCCTCTCTCTTCTCTCTCCCCTCTGTATCTCTCTTTTCCCTCCCCTTCTCTCTCCCCCTCTGTATCTCTCTTTCTCCCTCCCCCTCTCTCTCTCTCCTCCCTCTGTATCTCTCTTTCTCCCTCCCTTATCTCTCCCCCTCTCTATCTCTCTTTTCCCTCCCCTCTCTCTCCCCTCTGTATCTCTCTTTCCCTCTCCCCTTCTCTCTCCCCTCTGTATCTCTCTTTCTCCCCCTTCTCCCCTCTGTATCTCTCTTCTCCCTCTCCCCCTCTGTATCCCTCTTTCTCCCTCCCCTTCTCTCTCTCCCTCTGTATCTCTTTCTCCCTCTCCTTCTCACTCCCCCTCTGTATCCCTCTTTCTCCCTCTCCTTCTCTCTCCCCTCTGTATCTCTCTTTCTCCCTCTCCTTCTCTCTCCCCCTCTGTATCCCTCTTTCTCCCTCTCCTCTCTCTCCCCTCTGTATCCCTCTTTCTCCCTCCCCTTCTCTCTTCCCCTCTGTACCCCTCTTTCTCCCTCCCCTTTTCTCTCCCCCTCTGTATCTCTCTTTCTCCCTCCCCTTCTCTCTCCCCCTCTGTACCCCTCTTTCTCCCTCTCCTCTCTCCCCCTCTGTATCCCTCTTTCTCCCTCCCCTTCTCTCTTCCCCCTCTGTACCCTCTTTCTCCCTCCCCTTTTCTCTCCCCCTCTGTATCTCTCTTTCTCCCTCCCCTTCTCTCTCCCCCTCTGTATCTCTCTTTCTCCCTCCCTTCTCTCTCCCCTCTGTATCTCTCTTTTTCCCTCCCATTCTCTCTCCCCCTCTGTGTCTCTCTTCCTCCCACTCCTTCTCTCTCCCCTCTGTATCTCTCTTTCTCCCTCCCCTTCTCTCTACCACTCTGTATCTCTCTTTCTCCCTCCCCTTCTCTCTCCCCCTCTGTATCTCTTTTTCTCCCTCTCTCCTCCCTCCCCCCTCTGTATCCCTCTTTCTCCCTCTCCTTCTCTCTCCCCCTCTGTATCTCTCTTTCTCCCTCTCCTTCTCTCTCCCCCTCTGTATCCCTCTTTCTCCCTCTCCTTCTCTCTCCCCCTCTGTACCCCTCTTTCTCCCTCCCCTTTTCTCTCCCCCTCTGTATCTCTCTTTCTCCCTCCCCTTCTCTCTCCCCCTCTGTATCTCTCTTTCTCCCTCTGGTTCTCTCTCCCCTCTGTATCTCTCTTTTTCCCTCCCCTTCTCTCTCCCCCTCTGTATCCCTCTTTCTCCCTCCCCTTCTCTCTCCCCTCTGTATCTCTTTTCTCCCTCCCCTTATCTCTCCCCCTCTGTATCCCTCTTTCTCCCTCCCCTTCTCTCTCCCCCTCTGTATTCCTCTTTCTCCTTCCCCTTCTCTCTCCCCCTCTGTATCCCTCTTTCTCCCTCCCCTTCTCTCTCCCCTCTGTATCTCTCTTTCTCCCTGCCCTTATCTCTCCCCCACTGCATCCCTCTTTCTCCCTCCTTCTCTCTCCCCCTCTGTATCTCTCTTTCTCTCCCCTTCTCTCTCCCCCTCTGTGTCTCTCTTTCTCCCTCCTTCTCTCTCCCCTCTGTATCTCTCTTTCTCCCTCCCCTTCTCTCTACCCCTCTGTATCTCTCTTTCTCCCTCCCCTTCTCTCTCCCCCTCTGTAATCTCTCTTTCCCCCCCCTTCTCTCTCCCCCTCTGTATCTCTCTTTCTCCCCCTTCTCTCTCCCCCTCTGTATCTCTCTTTCTCCCCCTTCTCTCTCCCTCTGTATCTCTCTTTCTCCCTCCCCTTCTCTCTCCCCCTCTGTATCTCTCTTTGTCCCTCGCCTTCTCTCTCCCCTCTGTATCTATCTTTCTCCCTCCCCTTCTCTCTCCCCCTCTGTATCCCTCTTTCTCCCTCCCCTTCTCTCTCCCCCTCTGTATCTCTCTTTCTCCCTCTCCTTCTCACTCCCCCTCTGTAGCCCTCTTTCTCCCTCTCCTTCTCTCTCCCCTCTGTATCTCTCTTTCTCCCCTCCCCTTCTCTCTCCCCCTCTGTATCTCTCTTTCTCCCACTCCTTCTCTCTCCCCTCTGTATCTCTCTTTCTCCCTCCCCTTCTCTCTCTCCCTCTGTATCTCTCTCCCTCCCCTTCTCTCTCCCCCCTCTGTATTCCTCTTTCTCCCTCCCCTTCTCTCTCCCCCTCTGTATCCCTCTTTCTCCCTCCCCTTCTCTCTCCCCCTCTGTATCCCTCTTTCTCCCTCCCTTTGCTCTCCCCCTCTGTATCTCTCTTTCTCCATCCCATTCTCTCTCCCCTCTGTATCTCTCTTTACCCTCCCCTTCTCTCTCCTACTGTGTATCTCTCTTTCTCCCTCCCCTTCTCTCTCCCCTCTGTATCTCTCTTTCTCCCTGCCCTTATCTCTCCCCCTCTGCATCCCTCTTTCTCCCTCCCCTTCTCTCTCCCCCTCTGTATCTCTCTTTCTCTCTCCCCTTCTCTCTCCCCCTCTGTGTCTCTCTTTCTCCCACTCCTTCTCTCTCCCCTCTGTATCTCTCTTTCTCCCTCCCCTTCTCTCTACCCCTCTGTATCTCTCTTTCTCCCTCCCTTCTCTCTCCCCCTCTGTAATCTCTCTTTTCCCCCCCTTCTCTCTCCCCCTCTGTATCTCTCTTTCTCCCACTCCTTCTCTCTCTACCTCTGTATCTCTCTCTCTCTCCCCTTCTCTCTCCCCCTCTGTGTCTCTCTTTCTCCCACTCCTTCTCTCTCCCCTCTGTATCTCTCTTTCTCCCTCCCCTTCTCTCTACCCCTCTGTATCTCTCTTTCTCCCTCCCCTTCTCTCTCCCCCTCTGTAATCTCTCTTTCCCCCCTTCTCTCTCCCCTCTGTATCTCTCTTTCTCCCACTCCTTCTCTCTCCACCTCTGTATCTCTCTTTCTCCCTCCCCTTCTCTCTCCCCCTCTGTATCTCCCTTTCTCCCTCCCCTTCTCTCTCCCCTCTGTATCTCCCTTTCTCCCTCCCCTTATCTCTCCCCTCTGTATCTCCCTTTCTCCCTCCCCTTCTCTCTCCCCCTCTGTATCTCCCTTTCTCCCTCCCCTTCTCTCTCCCCTCTGTATCTCCCTTTCTCCCTCCCCTTCTCTCTCCCTCTGTATCTCCCTTTCTCCCCCCTCTCTCTCTCCCCCTCTGTATCTCTCTTTCTCCCCCCTCTCTCTCCCCTCTGTATCTCTCTTTCTCCCCCTTCTCTCTCCCTCTGTATCTCTCTTTCTCCCTCCCCTTCTCTCTCCCCCTCTGTATCTCTCTTTCTCCCTCCCTTCTCTCTCCCCTCTGTATCTCTCTTTCTCCCTCCCCTTCTCTCTCCCCCCTCTGTATCCCTCTTTCTCCCTCCCCTTCTCTCTCCCCCTCTGTATCTCTCTTTCTCCCTCTCCTTCTCACTCCCCCTCTGTAGCCCTCTTTCTCCCTCCCCTTCTCTCTCCCCCTCTGTATCTCTTTCTCCCTCCCTTCTCTCTCTCCCCCCTCTGTATCTCTCTTTCTCCCTCCCCTTCTCTCTCCACCTCTGTATCTCTCTTTCTCCCTCTCCTTCTCTCTCCCCTCTCTTATCTCTCTCTCCTTTCTCCCTCCCCTTCTCTCTCCCCCTCTGTATCTCTCTTTCTCCCTCCCTCCCTCTCTCTCTCCCCTCTGTGTCTCTCTTTCTCCCTCCCCTTCTCTCTCCCCCTCTGTATCTCTCTTTCTCCCTCTCCTTCTCTCTCCATCTCTGTATCTCTCTTTCTCCCTCCCTTTCTCTCTCCCCTCTGTATCTCTCTTTCTCCCTCCCCTTCTCTCTCCCCCTCTCTCCCTCTCTCTCCCCTTCTCTCTCCCCCTCTGTATCTCTCTTTCTCCCCCTTCTCTCTCCCTCTGTATCTCTCTTTCTCCCTCCCCTTCTCTCTCCCCTCTGATCTCTCTCTTCTCCCTCCCTTCTCTCTCCCCTCTGTATTTCTCTTTCTCCCTCCCCTTCTCTCCCCTCTGTATCTCTCTTTCTCCCCCTCCTCTCCTCCCCCTCTGTATCTCTCTTTCTCCCCCTTCTCTCTCCCCTCTGTATCTCTCTCTCCCTCCCCTCTCTCTCCCTCTGTATCTCTCTTTCTCCCTCCCTTCTCTCTCCCCCTCTGTATCTCTCTTTCTCCCTCCCCTCTCTCTCCCCCTCTGTCTCCTCTCTCTTTCTCCCTCCCCCCTCTCTCCCCCTCTGTATCTCTCTTTCTCCCTCCCCTTCTCTCTCCCCTCTGTATCTCTCTTTCTCCCTCTCCTTCTCTCTCCCCCTCTGTATCTCTCTTTCTCCCTCCCCTTCTCTCTCCCCTCTGTATCTCTCTTTCTCCCTCCCCTTCTCTCTCCCACTCTGTATCTCTCTTTCTCCCTCTCCTTCTCTCTCCCCTCTGTATCTATCTTTCTCCCTCCCCTTCTCTCTCCCCTCTGTATCTCTCTTTCTCCCTCCCCTTCTCTCTCCCCCTCTGTATCTCTCTTTCTCCCTCCTTCTCTCTCCCCTCTGTATCTCTCTTTCTCCCCTCCCTTCTCTCTCCCCCTCTGTATCTCTCTTTCTCCCTCCCTTCTCTCTCCCCCTCTGTATCTCTCTTTCTCCCTCCCCTCTCTCTCCCCTCTGTATCTCTCTTTCTCCCTCTCCTTCTCTCCCCCCTCTGTATCTCTCTTTCTCCCTCCCTCTCTCTCCCCTCTGTATCTCTCTTTCTCCTCCCTCCCCTTCTCTCTCCCCCTCTGTATCTCTCTTTCTCCCTCCCTTCTCTCTCCCCCTCTGTATCTCTCTTTCTCCCTCTCCTTCTCACTCCCCCTCTGTATCCCTCTTTCTCCCTCCCCTTCTCTCTCCCCCTCTGTATCTCTCTTTCTCCCTCCCCTTCTCTCTCCCCCTCTGTATCTCTCTTTCTCCCTCCCCTTCTCTCTCCACCTCTGTATCTCTCTTTCTCCCTCTCCTTCTCACTCCCCCTCTCTTATCTCTCTTTCTCCCTCCACTTCTCTCTCCCCCTCTGTATCTCTCTTTCTCCCTCCCCTTCTCTCTCCCCTCTGTATTTCTCTTTCTCCCTCCCCTTCTCTCTCCCCTCTGTGTCTCTCTTTCTCCCTCCCCTTCTCTCTCCCCTCTGTATCTCTCTTTCTCCCACTCCTTCTCTCTCCATCTCTGTATCTCTCTTTCTCCCTCCCCTTCTCTCTCCCCTCTGTATCTCTCTTTCTCCCTCCCCTTCTCTCTCCCCCTCTGTATCTCTCTTTCTCCCTCCCCTTCTCTCTCCCCCTCTGTATCTCTCTTTCTCCCCTTCTCTCTCCCTCTGTATCTCTCTTTCTCCCTCCCCTTCTCTCTCCCCCTCTGATCTCTCTTTCTCCCTCCCCTTCTCTCTCCCCTCTGTATCTCTCTTTCTCCCTCCCCTTCTCTCTCCCCTCTGTATCTCTCTTCTCTTTCTCCCTCTCCTTCTCTCTCCCCCTCTGTATCTCTCTTTCTCCCTCTCCTTCTCTCTCCCCCTCTGTATCTCTCTTTTCTCCCTCCCCTTCTCTCTCCCCCTCTGTATCTCTCTTTCTCCCTCTCCTTCTCACTCTCTCTCTCTCTTTCTCCCTCCACTTCTCTCTCCCCCTCTGTATCTCTCTTTCTCCTCCCTTCTCTCTCCCCCTCTGTATTTCTCTTTCTCCCTCCCTTCTCTCTCCCCCTCTGTATCTCTCTTTCTCCCTCCCCTTCTCTCTCCCCTCTGTATCTCTCTTCTCCCTCTCCTTCTCTCTCCCTCTGTATCTCTCTTTCTCCCTCCCCTTCTCTCTCCCCTCTGTATCTCTCTCTCTCCCTCTCTCTCTCCCCCCTCTGTATCCCTCTTTCTCCCTCCCTCTCTCTCCCCCTCTGTATCTCTCTTTCTCCCTCTCCTTCTCTCTCCCCCTCTGTATCTCTTTCTCCCTCTCCTTCTCTCTCCCCCTCTGTATCTCTCTTTCTCCCTCCTCCTTCTCTCTCCCCCTGTATCTCTCTTTCTCCCTCCCCTTCTCTCTCCCCCTCTGTATCTCTCTTTCTCCCTCTCCTTCTCTCTCCTCCCTCTCTTATCTCTCTTTCTCCCTCCACTTCTCTCTCCCCCTCTGTATCTCTCTTTCTCCCTCCCCTTCTCTCTCCCCTCTGTATTTCTCTTTCTCCCTCCCCTTCTCTCTCCCCTCTGTGTCTCTCTTTCTCCCTCCCCTTCTCTCTCCCCTCTGTATCTCTCTTTCTCCCTCCCTTCTCTCTCCCCTCTGTATCTCTCTTTCTCCCTCCCCTTCTCTCTCCCTCTGTATCTCTCTTTCTCCCTCCCCTTCTCTCTCCCCCTCTGTATCTCTCTTTCTCCCTCCCTTCTCTCTCCCCCTCTGTATCTCTCTTTCTCCCTCTTCTCTCTCTCCCTCTGTATCTCTCTTTCTCCCTCCCCTTCTCTCTCCCCTCTGATCTCTCTTTCTCCCTCCCTTCTCTCTCCCCTCTGTATCTCTCTTTCTCCCTCCCCTTCTCTCTCCCTCTGTATCTCTCTTTCTCCCCCTTCTCTCTCCCCCTCTGTATCTCTCTTTCTCCCTCCTCTCTCTCCCCTCTGTATCTCTCTTTCTCCCTCCCTCTCTCCCCCTCTGTATCTCTCTTTCTCCCTCCCCTTCTCTCTCCCCCTCTGTATCTCTCTTTCTCCCTCCCCTTCTCTCTCCCCTCTGTATCTCTCTTTCTCCCTCTCCTTCTCTCTCCCTCTGTATCTCTCTCTCCCTCCCCTTCTCTCTCCCCTCTGTATCTCTCTTTCTCTCTCCCTTCTCTCTCTCCCCTCTGTATCTCTCTTTCTCCCTCTTCTCTCTCTCCCTCTCTCTCTCTCTCTCTTTCTCTCCCTCTGTATCTCTCTTCTCTCTCTCCCCTCTGTATCTCTCTTTCTCCCTCCCCTTCTCTCTCCCCTCTGTATCTCTCTTTCTCCCCTTCTCTCTCCCCCTCTGTATCTCTCTTTCTCCCTCCCCTCTCTCTCCCCCTCTGTATCTCTCTTTCTCCCCCTTCTCTCTCCCCCTCTGTATCTCTCTTTCTCCCTCCCTTCTCTCTCCCCCTCTGTATCTCTCTTTCTCCCTCCCTTCTCTCTCCCCCCTCTGTATCTCTCTTCTCCCTCCCTTCTCTCTCCCTCTGTATCTCTCTTTCTCCCCTCCTCTCTCTCCCCTCTGTCTCTCTCTTTCTCCCTTCTCTCTCCCCTCTGTATCTCTCTCTCTCCCTCTCTCTCTCTCTCCCTCTCTGTATCTCTCTCCCTCCCTCTCTCTCTCCCTCTGTATCTATCTTTCTCCCTCCCTTCTCTCTCCCCCTCTGTATCTCTCTTTCTCCCTCTCCCTTCTCTCTCCCCCTCTGTATCTCTCTTTCTCCCTCCCCTTCTCTCTCCCCTCTGTATCTCTCTTTCTCCCTCCCTTCTCTCTCCCCCTCTGTATCTCTCTTTCTCTCCCTTCTTCTCTCTCCCCTCTGTATCTCTCTTTCTCCCCCCTCTGTATCTCCCTCTGTATCTCTCTTTCTCCCTCTCTTCTCTCTCCCCTCTGTATCTCTCTTTCTCCCTCTCCTTCTCTCTCCCCTCTGTATCTCTCTTTCTCCCTCCCCTTCTCTCTCCCCCCCCTCTGTATCTCTCTTTCTCCCTCCCCTTCTCTCTCCCACTCTGTATCTCTCTCTCCCTCCCTTCTCTCTCTCCCCTCTGTATCTATCTTTCTCCCCTCCCCTTCTCTCTCCCTCTGTATCTCTCTTTTCTCCCTCTCTTCTCTCTCCCTCTGTATCTCTCTTTCTCCCTCCCCTTCTCTCTCCCCCTCTGTATCTCTCTTTCTCCCTCCCCTTCTCTCTCCCCCTCTGTATCTCTCTTTCTCCCCCCTTCTCTCTCCCCTCTGTATCTCTCTTTCTCCCTCCCTCATGCTTCTCTCTCCCCTCTGTATCTCTCTTTCTCCCTCCCCTCTCTCTCTCCCTCTGTATCTCTCTTTCTCCCTCCCTTCTCTCTCCCTCTGTATCTCTCTTTCTCCCTCCCTTCTCTCTCCCCCTCTGTATCTCTCTTTCTCCCTCCCCTTCTTCTCTCTCCCCCTCTGTATCTCTCTTTCTCTCCTCCCCTTCTCTCTCCCCTCTGTATCTCTCTTTCTCCCTCCTCTCTCCCCTCTGTATCTCTCTTTCTCCCTCCCCTTCTCTCTCCCCTCTGTATCTCTCTTTCTCCCCCCTCTCCCCTCTCTCTATCTCTCTCCCTTCTCCCTCCTCTCTTCTCCTCCCCTCTCCCCTCTGTATCTCTCTTTCTCCCTCCCCTTCTCTCTCCCCTCTGTATCTCTCTTTCTCCCTCCCTTCTCTCTCCCCCCTGTATCTCTCTTTCTCCCTCCTCCCTTCTCTCTCCCCTCTGTATCTCTCTTTCTCCCTCCCTTCTCTCTCCCCCTCTGTATCTCTCCCTTCTCCCTCCCCTTCTCTCTCCCCCTCTGTATCTCTCTTTCTCCCTCCCTCTTCTCTCCCCCTCTGTATCTCTCTCTCCCTCCCTCTTCTCTCTCCCCCTCTGTATCTCTCTTTCTCCCTCCCTTCTCTCTCCCCCTCTGTATCTCTTTCTCCCTCCCTTCTCTCTCCCCCTCTGTATCTCTCTTTCTCCCTCCCCTCTCTCTCTCCCCCTCTGTATCTCTCTTTCTCCCTCCCTCTCTCTCCCCCTCTGTATCTCTCTTTCTCCCTCCCCTTCTCTCTCCCCCTCTGTATCTCTCTTTCTCCCTCCCCTTCTCTCTCCCCCTCTGTATCTCTCTTTCTCCCTCCCCTTCTCTCTCTCCCTCTGTATCTCTCTTCTCCCACCCCTTCTCTCCCCCTCTGTATCTCTCTTTCTCCCTCCTTCTCTCTCTCCCTCTGTATCTCTCTTTCTCCCCCCCTTCTCTCTCTCCCCTCTGTATCTCTCTTTCTCCCTCCCCTTCTCTCTCCCCTCTGTATCTCACTTTCTCCCTCCCTCTCTCTCCCCCTCTGTATCTCTCTTGCTCCCCCTTCTCTCCCCCTCTGTATCTCTCTTTCTCCCTCCCTTCTCTCTCCCCCTCTGTATCTCTCTTTCTCCCTCCCTTCTCTCTCTCCCTCTGTATCTCTCTTTCTCCCTCCCCTTCTCTCTCCCCTCTGTATCTCTCTTTCTCCCTCCCCTTCTCTCTCCCCCTCTGTATCTCTCTTTCTCCCTCCCCTCTCTCCCCCTCTGTATCTCTCTTTCTCCCTCCCTTCTCTCTCCCCCTCTGTATCTCTCTCTTCTCTCCTCCTTCTCTCTCTCCCTCTGTATCTCTCTTTCTCCCTCCCCTTCTCTCTCCCCCTCTCTGTATCTCTCTTTCTCCCTCCCCTTCTCTCTCCCCTCTGTATCTCTCTTTCTCCCACTCCTTCTCTCTCCCCTCTGTATCTCTCCTTTCTCCCTCCCTTCTCTCTCCCCTCTGTATCTCTCTTTCTCCCTCCCTTCTCTCTCCCCTCTGTATCTCTCTTTCTCCCCCCTTCTCTCTCCCCTCTGTATCTCTCTTTCTCCCTCCCCTTCTCTCCCCCCTCTGTATCTCTCTTTCTCCCTCCCCTTCTCTCCCCTCTGTATCTCTCTTTCTCCCTCCCCTTCTCTCTCCCCCTCTGTATCTCTCTTTCTCCCTCCTTCTCTCTCCCCTCTGTATCTCCCTTTCTCCCTCTCCTTCTCTCTCCCCTCTGTATCTCCCTTTCTCCCTCCCCTTCTCTCGCCCCTCTGTATCTCTCTTTCTCCCTCTCCTTCTCTCGCCCCTCTGTATCTCACTTTCTCCCTTTCAATCCCACTGCATCTTTTGTTTTCTCTGATGCTCTCTCTGCTCCCTCACCTAATTTCTAATGACAAACTCTCTTCATAATTAATGTGGCTTCGTGTCTGCTTGCCTTTGTGCCTGCATGTGTGCAGGTGCCTGCTTGCTTGTGTCCGTATGTGTGTTTTTGAGTTTGTTGGGGAGGTGAAATCCTTGTTGATAAATCATGTGGTCACTAGCTCAAGCCTGTGTTAATCTCCCCCTGTCAGAGCAGAGTGAGGGCTTGAAATACCACACACACACACACACACACACACACACACACACACACACACACACACACACACACACACACACACACACACACACACACACACACACACACACACACACACTCGTCCCTGGTACCTGAGATATCTTACTATTCCTATCCCACTTCTTTTTCGATCCCATCTTCTCCTTCTCTCTCTCTCTCTCTCTCTCTCTCTCTCTCTCTCTCTCTCTCTCTCTCTCTCTCTCTCTCTCTCTCTCTCTCTCTCTCTCTCTCTCTCTCTCCATCCCATTCTCTCTCTCTCCCTCCATCCCTCTCTCTCTCCCTCCATCTCTCTATCTCACCCTCCATCCCTCCCTCCTTCATCCCTCTCTCCCTCATCCCTCTCTCTCTCTCCATCCATCCCTCTTTCCCTTCCATCCCTCTCCCACATCTCTCTCTCTCCCCCATGCCTCTCTCCCTCCATCCCTCTTTCCCCTCCATCCCTCTCTCTCTCCCTCCATCCCTGCTCTCTCTCTCCATCCCTCTCTCTCACTCCATCCCCCTCTCTCTCTCCCTCATCCCTCTCTCTCCATCCCCCCCTCTCTCTCTCTCTCCCTCCATCACACTCCCTCCATCACACTCCCTCCATCCCACTCTCTCTCTCCCTTTTCCCTCTCTCTCCCTCCATCCCCCATCCCTCTCTCTCTCCCTCCATCCCTCTCTCTCTCCCTCATCCCTCTCTCTCTCTCCCTCCATCCCTCTCTCTCTCCCTCCATCCCTCTTTCCTCTCCCTCCCCCTCCATCCCTCTCTCTCTCCTCCATCTCTCTCTCTCCTCTCCATCCCTCTCTCTCTCCCCTCCATCCCTCTTTCCTCTCCCTCCCTCCATCCCTCTGTCTCTCCCTCCATCCCTCTCTCCTCTCTCCCTCATCCCTCTCTCTCTCCCTCCATCTCTCTCTCTCCTCCCTCCATCCCTCTCTCTCTCCCTCCATCCCTCTTTCCTCTCCCTCCCTCCATCCCTCTGTCTCTCCCTCCATCCCTCTCTCCTCTCTCCCTCATCCCTCTCTCCCTCCATCCCTCTCTCCCTCTGTCCCTCTCTCTGCCTTCCTCTTACTCTCCTTCCCTCTCTCCCATCTCTCAGTGAAATTAGTGCTGATTACCGCTACAGCTGACTAATAGACATTAGAGTGGACACACACACACGCACACACGCACACACACATTTCCACTCACATATAATGAAATGTGTTTCAGTATGTGTGTGTTTGTTCTTGTGCTAGATTTCACACATGTACAGTGTCGGCAACCTAGTGGTAAGAGCGTTGGGCCTTTCCCTTACTCTAACATATGTGTGAGCTTCAATACTAATGCCACCGCATGACATTGTGGCCTCACTGTGTGTGTCGTGTGTGTGTGTGTGTGTGTGTGTGTGTGTGTGTGTGTGTGTGTGTGTGTGTGTGTGTGTGTGTGTGTGTGTGTGTGTGTGTGTGTGTGTGTGTGTGTGTGTGTGTGTGTGTGTGTGTGTGTGTGTGTGTGTGTGTGTGTGTGTGTGTGTGTGTGTGTGTGTGTGTGTGTGTCACTGACAGAATGGGCCAGTGGGTAGGGAAACAGATTGCGTTTAACAGCCATCGCTGTCATCTGAAACAGCTGTCCTCTTCCCATCCGCCCGTTGAAAAGACTGCTTTGAGAGAGAGAGACAGAAAGCGGGCCAGAGGAGAGAGAGACAGGCTGACTGACAGACAGGGATGTGGGTGAGGGAGAAGAGCAGAGAGGTCAGAGATAAGATAGATGGATAGATAACAAAGGAGTAAGACATGCCCCCCCACACCTATATCTCATACTTCTCCTCTTCCCTATTTCCCTTTTCCTCTCCTTGTCTCTATCCTTTCTGTCTCCTCTCCTTGTCTCTATCCTCTCTGTTTCCTCTCCTTATCTCTATCCTTTCTGTCTCCTCTCCTTGTCTCTATCCTTTCTGTCTCCTCTCCTTGTCTCTATCCTTTCTGTCTCCTCTCCTTATCTCTATCCTCTCTGTTTCCTCTCCTTGTCTCTATCCTTTCTGTCTCCTCTCCTTGTCTCTATCCTCTCTCTCCTTGTCTCTATCCTCTCTGTCTCCTCCTCTTGTCTCTCTCCTCCTCTCTGTCTCCTCTCCTTGTCTCTATCCTCTCTGTCTCCTCTCCTTGTCTCTATCCTATCCCTCTCTGTCTCCTCTCTGTCTCCTCTCCTGTCTCTATCCTCTCTGTCTCCTCTCCTTGTCTCTATCCTCTCTTCTCCTCTCCTTGTCTCTATCCTCTCTGTCTCCTCTCCTTATCTCTATCCTCTCTGTCTCCTCTCCTTATCTCTATCCTCTCTGTCTCCTCTCCTTTATCTCTATCCTCTCTGTCTCCTCTCCTTGTCTCTATCCTCTCTGTCTCCTCTCCTTGTCTCTATCCTCTCTTTCTCCTCTCCTTGTCTCTATCCTCTCTGTCTCCTCTCCTTGTCTCTATCCTCTCTGTCTCCTCTCCTCTATCCTCTCTGTCTCCTCTCCTTGTCTCTATCCTCTCTGTCTCCTCTCCTTGTCTCTATCCTCTCTGTCTCCTCTCCTTGTCTCTATCCTCTCTGTCTCCTCTCCTTATCTCTATCCTCTCTGTCTCCTCTCCTTGTCTCTATCCTCTCTGTCTCCTCTCCTTGTCTCTATCCTCTCTGTCTCCTCTCCTTGTCTCTATCCTCTCTTTCTCCTCTCCTTGTCTCTATCCTCTCTGTCTCCTCTCCTTGTCTCTATCCTCTCTGTCTCCTCTCCTTGTCTCTATCCTCTCTGTCTCCTCTCCTTGTCTCTATCCTCTCTGTCTCCTCTCTGTTTCTCTCTCTTGTCTCTATCCTCTCTGTCTCCTCTCCTTGTCTCTATCCTTTCTGTCTCCTCTCCTTGTCTCTATCCTCTCTGTCTCCTCTCCTTGTCTCTATCCTCTCTGTCTCCTCTCCTTGTCTCTATCCTCTCTCTGTCTCCTCTCCTTGTCTCTATCCTCTCTGTCTCCTCTCCTTGTCTCTATCCTCTCTGTCTCCTCTCCTTGTCTCTATCCTCTCTGTCTCCTCTCCTTGTCTCTATCCTCTCTGTCTCCTCTCTATCCTTGTCTCTATCTCTCCTCTGTCTCCTCTCCTTGTCTCTATCCTCTCTGTCTCCTCTCCTTGTCTCTATCCTCTCTGTCTCCTCTCCTTGTCTCTATCCTCTCTGTCTCCTCTCCTTATCTCTGTCCTCTCTGTCTCCCTCTGTCTCCTTTATCTCTATCCTCTCTGTCTCCTCTCCTTCCTCTCTGTCTCTATCCTCTCTATCCTCTCTGTCTCCTCTCCTTATCTCTATCTCTCTGTCTCCTCTCCTCTCTGTCTGTCTCCTCTCCTTGTCTCTATCCTCTCTGTCTCCCTTGTCTCTCCTTGTCTCCTCTCCTTGTCTCTATCCTCTGTCTCCTCTCTATCCTCCTCTCTGTCTCCCTCTCCTTGTCTCTATCCTCTGTCTGTCTCCTCTCCTTATCTCTATCCTCTCTGTCTCCTCTCCTTGTCTCTATCCTCTCTGTCTCCTCTCCTTGTCTCTATCCTCTCTGTCTCCTCTCCTTGTCTCTATCCTCTCTGTCTCCTCTCCTTGTCTCTATCCTTCTGTCTCCTATCCTTGTCTCTATCCTCCTGTCTCCTCTCCTTGTCTCTATCCTCTCTGTCTCCTCTCCTTGTCTCTATCCTCTCTTTCTCCTCTCCTTGTCTCTATCCTCTCTGTCTCCTCTCCTTGTCTCTATCCTCTCTGTCTCCTCTCCTTGTCTCTATCCTCTCTGTCTCCTCTCCTTGTCTCTATCCTCTCTGTCTCCTCTCCTTGTCTCTATCCTCTCTGTCTCCTCTCCTTGTCTCTATCCTCTCTGTCTCCTCTCCTTGTCTCTATCCTCTCTGTCTCCTCTCCTTGTCTCTATCCTCTCTGTCTCCTCTCCTTGTCTCTATCCTCTCTGTCTCCTCTCCTTATCTCTATCCTCTCTGTCTCCTCTCCTTGTCTCTATCCTCTCTGTCTCCTCTCCTTGTCTCTATCCTCTCTGTCTCCTCTCCTTGTCTCTATCCTCTCTGTCTCCTCTCCTTGTCTCTATCCTCTGTCTCCTCTCCTTGTCTCCTCTCCTCTATCTCTATCCTCTCTGTCTCCTCTCCTATCCTCTCTATCCTCTTCTCTCCTCTCCTTGTCTCTATCCTCTCTGTCTCCTCTCCTTGTCTCTATCCTCTCTGTCTCCTCTCCTTATCTCTATCCTCTCTGTCTCCTCTCCTTGTCTCTATCCTCTCTGTCTCCTCTCCTTGTCTCTATCCTCTCTGTCTCCTCTCCTTGTCTCTATCCTCTCTGTCTCCTCTCCTTGTCTCTATCCTCTCTGTTCTCCTCTCTATCTCTCTGTCTCTATCTCTTTCTCTGTCTCCTCTCCTTGTCTCTATCCTCTCTGTCTCCTCTCCTTGTCTCTATCCTCTCTGTCTCCTCTCCTTGTCTCTATCCTCTCTGTCTCCTCTCCTTGTCTCTATCCTCTCTGTCTCCTCTCCTTGTCTCTATCCTCTCTGTCTCCTCTCTCTGTCTCTATCCTCTCTGTCTCCTCTCCTTGTCTCTATCCTCTCTGTCTCCTCTCCTTGTCTCTATCCTCTCTGTCTCCTCTCCTTGTCTCTATCCTCTCTGTCTCCTCTCCTTGTCTCTATCCTCTCTGTCTCCTCTCCTTGTCCTATCCTGTCTCTCTATCCTTGTCTCTATCTGTCTCCTCTCCTTGTCTCTATCCTCTCTGTCTCTCTCTCTCTATCCTTGTCTCTCTATCCTATCCTCTGTCTCCTCTCCTTGTATCCTCTCTATCTCTCCTTGTCTCCTCTCCTCCTTCCTTGTCTCTATCCTCTCTGTCTCCTCTCCTTGTCTCTATCCTCTCTCTCCTCTCCTTGTCTCTATCCTCTGTCTCCTTGTCTCTATCCTCTCTGTCTCCTCTCCTTGTCTCTATCCTCTCTGTCTCCTCTCCTTGTCTCTATCCTCTCTGTCTCCTCTCCTTGTCTCTATCCTCTCTGTCTCCTCTCCTTGTCTCTATCCTCTCTGTCTCCTCTCCTTGTCTCTATCCTCTCTGTCTCCTCTCCTTGTCTCTATCCTCTCTTTCTCCTCTCCTTGTCTCTATCCTCTCTGTCTCCTCTCCTTGTCTCTATCCTCTCTGTCTCCTCTCCTTGTCTCTATCCTCTCTGTCTCCTCTCCTTGTCTCTATCCTCTCTGTCTCCTCTCCTTGTCTCTATCCTCTCTGTCTCCTCTCCTCTCCCTTCTGTCTCTATCCTCTCTGTCTCCTCTCCTTATCTCTATCCTCTCTGTCTCCTCTCCTTGTCTCTATCCTCTCTGTCTCCTCTCCTTGTCTCTATCCTCTCTGTCTCCTCTCCTTGTCTCTATCCTCTCTGTCTCCTCTCCTTGTCTCTATCCTCTCTGTCTCCTCTCCTTGTCTCTATCCTCTCTGTCTCCTCTCCTTATCTCTATCCTCTCTGTCTCCTCTCCTTATCTCTATCCTCTCTGTCTCTCCTCTCCCTTGTCTCTATCCTCTCTGTCTCCTTGTCTCTATCCTCTCTGTCTCCTCTCCTTGTCTCTATCCTCTGTCTCTCTCCTTGTCTCTATCCTCTCTGTCTCCTCTCCTTGTCTCTATCCTCTCTGTCTCCTCTCCTTGTCTCTATCCTCTCTGTCTCCTCTCCTTGTCTCTATCCTCTCTCTCTCCTTGTCTCCTCTCCTTCCTTGTCTCTATCCTCTATCCTCTCTGTCTCCTCTCCTTGTCTCTATCCTCTCTGTCTCCTCTCCTTGTCTCTATCCTATCCTCTGTCTCCTCTCCTTGTCTCTATCCTCTCTGTCTCTCTCCTTGTCTCTATCCTCTCTGTCTCTATCCTGTCTCCTTATCTCTATCCTCTCTGTCTCCTCTCCTTGTCTCTATCCTCTCTGTCTCCTCTCCTTGTCTCTATCCTCTCTGTCTCCTCTCCTTATCTCTATCCTCTCTGTCTCCTCTCCTTGTCTCTATCCTCTCTGTCTCCTCTCCTTATCTCTATCCTCTCTGTCTCCTCTCCTTATCTCTATCCTCTCTGTCTCCTCTCCTTATCTCTATCCTCTCTGTCTCCTTTCCTTATCTCTATCCTCTCTGTCTCCTCTCCTTATCTCTATCCTCTCTGTCTCCTCTCCTTGTCTCTATCCTCTCTGTCTCCTCTCCTTGTCTCTATCCTCTCTGTCTCCTCTCCTTATCTCTATCCTCTCTGTCTCCTCTCCTTGTCTCTATCCCCTCTGTTTCCTCTGCATGCCTGCTCTATCATCTCTGCCTCCTCTCCTTATCTCTATCCTCTCGGTCTCCTCTCCTTGTCTCTATCCTCTCTGTCTCCTCTCCTTGCCTCCTCTATCATCTCTGTCTCCTCTCCTTATCTCTATCCTCTCTGCTCCTCTCTCTTGTCTCTATCCCCTCTGTCTCCTCCCTTGTCTCTATGTCCTCTATCCTCTCTTTCTCCTCTCCTTGTCTCTATCCTCTCTGTCTCCTCTCCTTGTCTCTATCCTCTCTGTCTCCTCTCCTTGTCTCTATCCCCTCTGTTTCCTCTGCATGCCTGCTCTATCATCTCTGCCTCCTCTCCTTATCTCTATCCTCTCGGTCTCCTCTCCTTGTCTCTATCCTCTCTGTCTCCTCTCCTTGTCTCTATCCCCTCTGTTTCCTCTGCATGCCTGCTCTATCATCTCTGCCTCCTCTCCTTATCTCTATCCTCTCGGTCTCCTCTCCTTGTCTCTATCCTCTCTGTCTCCTCTCCTTGTCTCTATCCTCTCCTGTCTCTATCCTCTCTATCCCTCTCCTTGTCTCTATCCTGTCTCCTCTCCTTGTCTCCTTATCTTCTCTCTCCTCCTCTCTGTCTCCTCTCCTTGTCTCTATCCTCTCTGTCTCCTCTCCTTGTCTCTATCCTCTCTGTCTCCTCTCCTTTCTCTATCCTCTGTCTCCTCTCATCTCTCTATCCTCTGTCTCCCTCTCCTTCTCTCCTCTATCCTCTCTGTCTCCTCTCCTTGTCTCTATCCTCTCTCCTCTCCTTGTCTCTATCCTCTCTGTCTCCTCTCCTTGTCTCTATCCTCTCTGTCTCCTCTCCTTATCTCTATCCTCTCTGTCTCCTCTCCTTATCTCTATCCTCTCTGTCTCCTCTCTCTATCCTCTCTGTCTCCCTCTCCTTATCTATCCTCTGTCTCCTCTGTATCCCTCTGCTCTCTATCCTCTCTGTTTCCTCTCTCTCTATCCTCTCTCCTCCCTTGTCTCTATCCTCTCTGTCTCCTCTCCTTGTCTCTATCCTCTCTGTCTCCTCTCCTTGTCTCTATCCTCTCTGTCTCCTCTCCTTGTCTCTATCCTCTCTGTTTCCTCTATCCTTGTCTCTATCCTCTCTGTCTCCTCTCCTTGTCTCTATCCTCTCTGTCTCCTCTCCTTGTCTCTATCCTCTCTCTCCTCTCCTTATCTCTATCCTCTCTCTCCTCTCCTCTCCTTGTCTCTATCCTCTCTGTCTCCTCTCCTTGTCTCTATCCTCTCTGTCTCCTCTCCTTGTCTCTATCCTCTCTGTCTCTCTCTCCTTGTCTCTCTGTCTCCTCTCCTTTCCTCTCTCCTTGTCTCTATCCTCTCTGTTCCTCTCCTTGTCTCTATCCTCTGTCTCCTCTCCTTGTCTCTATCCTCTATCTCCTCTCCTTGTCTCTATCCTCTCTGTCTCCTCCTTGTCTCTATCCCTCTGTCTCCTCTCCTGTCTCTATCCTCTCTGTAATCTCCTATCTCTATCCTCTCTGTCTCCTCTCCTTGTCTCTCCTCCTCTGTCTCCTCTCCTTGTCTCTATCCTCTGTCTCCTCTCCTTATCTCTATCCTCTGTCTCTCTCCTTATCTCTATCCTCTCTGTCTCCTCTCTTGTCTCTATCCTCTCTGTCTCTCTCCTTGTCTCTATCCTCTCTGTCTCCTCTCCTTGTCTCTATCCTCTCTGTCTCCTCTCCTTGTCTCTATCCTCTCTGTCTCCTCTCCTTGTCTCTATCCTCTCTGTCTCCTCTCCTTGTCTCTATCCTCTCTGTCTCTATTCCTGTCTGTCTCTATCCTCTCTGTCTCCTCTCCTTCTCTATCCCTCTCTCTCCTTGTCTCTATCCTCTCTGTCTCCTCTCCTTGTCTCTATCCTCTCTGTCTCCTCTCCTTATCCTCTATCCTCTCTGTCTCCTCTCCTTATCTCTATCCTCTCTGTCTCCTCTCTATCCTCTCTGTCTCCTCTCCTTATCTCTCTCTGTCTCCTCTCCTTGTCTCTATCCTCTCTGTCTCCTCTCCTTGTCTCTATCCTCTCTGTCTCCTCTCCTTATCTTATCCTCTCTGTCCTATCCTCTCCTCTCTGTCTCTATCCTCTCTGTCTCCTCCTTATCTCTATCCTCTATCCTCTCTGTTCCCTCTCTGTCTCCTCTCCTCTTCCTCTCTATCCTCCTCTGTCTCCTCTCCTTGTCTCTATCCTCTCTGTCTCTATCCTCCTCTCTCCTTGTCTCTCTCTGTCTCCTCTCCTCCTTGCTCTATCCTCTCTGTTTCCTGTCCCTTATCCCTATCCTCTATCTCCTCTCCTTGTCTCTATCCTTCTCCTCTCCTCTCTATCCTCTCTGTCATCTCCTTGTCTCTATCCTCTCTGTCTCCTCCCTCTATCCTCTATATCCTCCCTTGTCTCTATCCTCTCTGTCTCCTCTCCTTGTCTCTATCCCTCTATCCTCTCTGTTTCCTCTGCTCCCTATCTCTATCCTCTCTGTCCTCCTCTCCTTATCCTCTATCTCCTCTCCTTGTCTCTATCCTCTCTGTCTCCTCTTCCTTGTCTCTATCTCCCTGTCTCCTCTCCTTATCTCTATCCTCTCTGTCTCCTCTCCTTATCTCTATCCTCTCTGTCTCCTATCCACCTTATCTCTATCCTCTGTCTCCTCTCCTTGTCTCTATCCTCTCTGTCTCTCTCCTTGTCTCTATCCTCTCTGTCCTCCTCTCTGTCTCTATCTATCTGTCTCCTCTCCTTGTCCTCCTCTTTCCCTCTCTATCTCTATCCTCTCTGTCTCCTCTGTCTCCTTTCCTTGTCTCTATCCTCTCTCTATCTCTCTCTATCTCCTCCCTCTGTCTCTCTCTTGTCTTCTCTGTCTCTCTATCCTTTGTCTCCTATCCCTAATCTCTATCCTATCTGTCTCCTCTCCTTATCTCTATCCTCTCTGTCTCCTCTCCTTGTCTCTATCCTCTCTGTCATGTGTTGCTCTATACTCTTGTCTCCTCTCCTTGTCTCTATCCTCTCTTTCTCCTCTCCTTGTCTTATCCTCTCTGTCTCCTGCTGCTCTATCCTCTGTCTCTCCTTGTCTCTATCATCCCCTCTCCTCTCTGCTCTCTCTCCTTGTCTCCTATCTCTCTCCCCTCTGTCTCCTCCTCTATCCTCTGTCTCCTCTCCTTGTCCTTATCCTCTCTCTCTCTCCTTGTCTCTATCCTCTCTATCCTCTCTGTTTCTCCTTGTCTCTATCCTCTCTGTCTGCCTCCTTGTATCTCATTCCTCTCCTCTCTGCCTCCTCTCTCTCCTTCCTCTCTATCCTCTCTGTCTCCTTCCTTGTCTCTATCCTTCTGTCTCCTCTCCTTGTCTCTATCCTCTCTGTCTCCTCTCCTTGTCTCCTTGTCTCTATCCTCTCTCTTTTCCTCTCTATCCTCTCTATCAATCTCTGTCTCCTCTCTATCTTCCCTCTATCCTCTCTCTCTCCTATCCTCCTCTGTCTCTCTCTCTCTCTGTCTCTATCCTCTTTATCCTCTCCTTGTCTCTATCCCTCTGTCTCCTCCCTTATCTCTATCCTCTCTGTCTCCTCTCCTTGTCTCTATCCTCTCTGTCTCCTCTCCTTGTCTCTATCCTCTGTCTCCTCTGCATCCTCTCTGTCTCCTCTCTTGTCTCTATATCCTTATCTCTCTCCTCTCTGTCTCTCTTCTCCCTCTCCTTGTCTCTATCCCCTCTGTCTCTCTCCTTGTATCCTCTCTGTCTCCTCTCCTTGTCTCTATCCTCTCTGTCTCCTCTCCTTATCTCTATCCCTCTGTCTCCTCTGCATCCTGTCTCTATCCTCTCTGTCCTCTCCTTGTCTCTATCCTCTCTGTCTCCTCCTTATCTCTATCCTCTCTGTCTTGTGTCTCTATCCTCTCTGTCTCCTCTCCTTTCTCCTCTGTCTCCTCTCCTTATCCTCTCTGTCTCTATCCTTATCTCTATCTCTGTCTCCTCAATATCTCCCTCCTTATTTTCTCTCTGTCTCCTCTCCTTATCTCTATCCCCTCTGTTTCCTCTGCATGTTTGCTCTATCATCTCTGTCTCCCTCTATCCTATCTCTCTTTCCTCTCCTTGTCTCTATATCCTCTGTCTCCTCTCCTTGTCTCTATCCTCTATCCTCTCCTCTGTCTCTATCCCTCTCTGTCTCCTCTCCTTGTCTCTATCCTCTCTTCTCCTCTCCCTTGTCTCTATCCTCTCTGTCTCCTCTCCTTGTCTCTATCCTCTCTGTCTCCTCTCCTATCTCTATCCTCTCTGTCTCCTCTCCTTATCTCTATATCTCTGTCTCCTCTCCTTGTCTCTCTCCTCTATATTCTCCTCTCCTTGTCTCTATCCTCTCTGTCCTCCTCCTATATCCTGCTCCTCTCCTCTCTGTCTCCTCTCCTTATCTCTATCCTCTCTGTCTCCTCTCCTTGTCTCTATCCTCTCTGTCCTTGTCTCTATCCTCTGTTTCCTCTATATCTCTTCTCCTCCTTGTCTCTATCCTCTCTGTCTCCTCTCCTTGTCTCTATCCTCTCTGTCTCCTCCCTTGTCTCTATCCTCTCTGTCTCCCTCCTTGTCTCTATCCTCTCTCTCCTCTCCTTGTCTCTATCCTCTCTGTCCTCTCCTTATCTCTATCCTCTCTGTCTCTCTTTCTCTCCTCTCTGTCTCCTCTCCTTGTCTCTGTCCTCTCTGTCCTCTCTGTCTATCTCTCTTGTCTCCTCTCTCCTTCCTTATCTCTATCCTCTCTGTCTCCTCTCCTTGTCTCTATCCTCTCTGTCTCCTCTCCTTGTCTCTATCCTCTCCCTCTCCTGTCTCTATCCTCTGTCTCCTTGTCTTATCTCTATCCTCTCTGTCTCCTCTCTTATCCTCTGCTCTCTCCTCTCTGTCTCTATCCTCTCTCCTCTCCTTGTCTCTATCCTCTGTCTTTCTCCTGTCTCCTCTGTATCTATCCTCTCTCCTCTCCTCTCTATTCTCTGTCTCTCTATCCTCTCTGTCTCCTCTCCTTATCTCTATCCTCTCTGTCTCCTCTCCTTGTCTCTATCCTCTCTGTTTCCTCTCTATCCTCTGTCTCCTCTCCTTATCTCTCCTCTCTGTCTCTCCTTATCTCTATCCTCTCTGTCTCCTCTCCTTGTCTCTATCCTCTCTGTCTCCTCTCTCCTTGTCTCTATCCTCTCCTCTCCTTGTCTCTATCTGTCTCCTCTCCTTGTCTCTATCATCTCTGTCTCCTCTCCTATCTCTCCCTCTGTCCTCTCTGTCTCCTTAATATCCTCCCTCTATTTCTCTGCCTCCTTTATATACTCCCTATATCCTCTCTGTTTGCTCTATATCCTCCCTCTATCCTCTCTGTTCCTCTGTATCCTCCCTCTATCCTCTCTGTTTCCTGTTTATCCCTTGTCTATCTTCTCTGTCTCATGAATATCCTCCCTTCATCCTCTCCATCTCCTCTATATCCTCCCTCTATCCTCTCTGTTTCCTGTTTATCCCTTGTCTATCTTCTCTGTCTCATGAATATCCTCCTTCATCCTCTCCATCTCCTTGTATATCCCCTCCCTCTATCCTCTATATCCTCCCTCTATCCTCTCTGTTCCTCTGTATCCTCCCTCTATCCTCTCTGTTTCCTGTTTATCCCTTGTCTATCTTCTCTGTCTCATGATATCCTCCTTCATCCTTTCCATCTCCTATATATCCCCCTCTATCTTCTATTTCCTCCCTATGTCTTCTGTGTCCCCTATATCCTCCCTCTATCCTCTCTTTCCTCTCTATATCCACCTTCTGTCCTCTGTCCTCCTTTCCTTGTCTCTATAATCTCTGCCTCCTCTATATCATTCCTCGATCCTTTCTGTCTCCTCTATATCCTCCCTCTATCCTCTCTTTCTATACTCTCGCCTCTATATCCACCCTCTGTCCTCTGTCTCCTTTCCTTGTCTCTATAATCTCTGTCTCCTCTATATCCTCCCTCTATATTCTCTGTCTCTTCTTTATAATAATATAATAATAATAATATATGCCATTTAGCAGACGCTTTTATCCAAAGCGACTTACAGTCATGTGTGCATACATTCTACGTATGGGTGGTCCCGGGGATCGAACCCACTACCCTGGCGTTACAAGCGCCATGCTCTACCAACTGAGCTACAGAAGCTATCATCCCTCAATCCTCTCTGCCTCATCTCCTTGTCTCTATCCTCTCTCCCCTCTTTATCCTCCCTCCCTCTATCCTCTGTCTCCTCTATATTCTCCTCTATCCTCTCTATATCCTCCCTCTATCCTCTCTGTTTCCTCTCCTTGTCTCTATAATCTCTGCCTCCTCTATATCATTCCTCGATCCTCTCTGCCTCCTCTATATCCTTCCTCTATCCCCTCTCTGTCTCCTTTACATCCACCCACTATCCTCTCTGTCTCCTCTCCTTGTCTCTATCATATTAGGCTCTCCTCTTCCTTACAACTATCCCTCTGTCTCTGTCTCCTCTATATCCTTCTATCCCTCTGCCTCCTCTCTGTAAACTCTGTATCCTCCCTCTGTCCTCTCTGTCTCGTCTATATCCTCCCTTTATCCTCTCCGTTTACTCAATATCCTCCCTCTATCCTATCTGTCTCCTCTCCTTGTCACTATCCTCTCTGTCCCCTCTATATCCTCCCTCTATCCTCTATGTCTGTTCTATATCCTCCCTCTATCCTCTATGTCTGTTCTATATCCTCCCTCTATCCTATCTGTCTCCTCTCCTTGTCACTATCATCTCTGTCCCCTCTATATCCTCCTCTCCTCTCCTTGTCTCTATGTCTGTTCTATATCCTCCCTCTATCCTCTCTGTATCCTCTCCTTGTCTCTATCCACTCTCCTCTCTTCTATATTCTCCCTCTATCCTCTGCATGCCTGCTCTATCTCTATGTCCTTCCTCTATCCTCTCTGTCTCCTCAATATCATCCCTCTATTTTCTCTGCCTCCTTTATATACTCCCTATATCCTCTATGTTTGCTCTATATCCTCCCTCTATCCTCTCTGTTTCCTGTTTACCCCTTGTCTATCTTCTCTGTCTCATGAATATTCTCCTTCATCCTCTCTATCTCCTATATATCCTCCCTCTATCCTCTATTTCCTCCCTATGTCTTCTGTGTCCCCTATAATCTCCCTCTATCCTCTCTGTCACCTCTATATTCTCCCTCTATCCTCTCTGCCTCCTCTATATCATTCCTCGATCCTTTCTGTCTCCTCTATATTCTCCCTCTATCCTCTCTATCACCTCTATATCCTCCCTCTATCCTCTCTTTCGCCTCTATATCCACCCTCTTTCCTCTGTCTCCTTTCCTTGTCTCTATAAACTCTGTCTCCTCTATATCCTCCCTCTATATTTTCTGTCTCTTCTTTATCATCCCTCAATCCTCTCTGCCTCATCTCCTTGTCTCTATCCTCTCTCCCCTCTTTATCCTCCCTCTATCCTCTGTCTCCTCTATATTCTCCTCTATCCTCTCTACATCCTCCCTCTGTCCTCTCTGTTAGCTCTCCTTTTATCTATCATCTCTGACTTCTCTACTTGTATCAATCCTCTCTGTCTCCTCTATATCCTTCCTCTATCTACTCTGTCTCCTCTATATCCTCCCTCTATCCTCTGTCTCCTCTATATCCTCCCTATCTGTCTCCTCTATATCCTCCCTCTTCCTCTGTCTCCTCTATATATCTCCCCTCTATCCTCTCTCTGCCTCTTTTATATAATCCCTCTATCCTCTCTGTCTCCTCTCCTTGTCTCTATATTCTGCCTCCTCTATATCATTCTCCCTCTATCCTCTCTGCCTCCTCTATATCATCCTCTATCCTCTCTGCTCCTTTACATCCACCCACTATCCTCTCTGTCTCTCTCCTTGTATCTATCCTCTCTGCCCTTGTCTCTATCCTCTCTGTCTCCTCTCCTTGTCTCTATCCTCTCTGTTTCCTCTGTACCCCTGCTATATCATCTCTGCCTCCTCTCCTTGTCTCTATCCTCTCTGTCTCCTCTCCTTGTCACTATCATCTCTGTCTCCTCTATATCCTCCCTCTATCCTATCTGTCTCCTCTCCTTGTCACTATCATCTCTGTCTCCTCTATATCCTCCCTCTATCCTCTCTGTCTCCTTAATATCCTCCCTCTATTTCTCTGCCTCCTTTATATACTCCCTATATCCTCTCTGTTTGCTCTATATCCTCCCTCTATCCTCTCTGTTCCTCTGTATCCTCCCTCTATCCTCTCTGTTTCCTGTTTTATCCTTGTCTATCTTCTCTGTCTCATGAATATCCTCCCTTCATCCTCTCCATCTCCTCTATATCCTCCCTCTATCCTCTCTGTTTCCTGTTTATCCCTTGTCTATCTTCTCTGTCTCATGAATATCCTCCCTTCATCCTCTCCATCTCCTATATATCCTCCCTCTATCCTCTATATCCTCCCTCTATCCTCTCTGTTCCTCTGTATCCTCCCTCTATCCTCTCTGTTTCCTGTTTATCCCTTGTCTATCTTCTCTGTCTCATGAATATCCTCCCTTCATCCTTTCCATCTCCTATATATCCCCCCTCTATCTTCTATTTCCTCCCTATGTCTTCTGTGTCCCCTATATCCTCCCTCTATCCTCTCTTTCGCCTCTATATCCACCTTCTGTCCTCTGTCTCCTTTCCTTGTCTCTATAATCTCTGCCTCCTCTATATCATTCCTCGATCCTTTCTGTCTCCTCTATATCCTCCCTCTATCCTCTCTTTCGCCTCTATATCCACCCTCTGTCCTCTGTCTCCTTTCCTTGTCTCTATAATCTCTGTCTCCTCTATATCCTCCCTCTATATTCTCTGTCTCTTCTTTATAATAATATAATAATAATAATATATGCCATTTAGCAGACGCTTTTATCCAAAGCGACTTACAGTCATGTGTGCATACATTCTACGTATGGGTGGTCCCGGGGATCGAACCCACTACCCTGGCGTTACAAGCGCCATGCTCTACCAACTGAGCTACAGAAGCTATCATCCCTCAATCCTCTCTGCCTCATCTCCTTGTCTCTATCCTCTCTCCCCTCTTTATCCTCCCTCTATCCTCTGTCTCCTCTATATTCTCCTCTATCCTCTCTATATCCTCCCTCTATCCTCTCTGTTTCCTCTCCTTGTCTCTATAATCTCTGCCTCCTCTATATCATTCCTCGATCCTCTCTGCCTCCTCTATATCCTTCCTCTATCCCCTCTCTGTCTCCTTTACATCCACCCACTATCCTCTCTGTCTCCTCTCCTTGTATCTATCATATTAGGCTCCTCTATTCCCTACAACTATCAACTCTGTCTCCTCTATATCTTCCCCTCTATCCTCTCTGTAAACTCTGTATCCTCCCTCTGTCCTCTCTGTCTCGTCTATATCCTCCCTTTATCCTCTCCGTTTACTCAATATCCTCCCTCTATCCTATCTGTCTCCTCTCCTTGTCACTATCATCTCTGTCCCCTCTATATCCTCCCTCTATCCTCTATGTCTGTTCTATATCCTCCCTCTATCCTCTATGTCTGTTCTATATCCTCCCTCTATCCTATCTGTCTCCTCTCCTTGTCACTATCATCTCTGTCCCCTCTATATCCTCCCTCTATCCTCTATGTCTGTTCTATATCCTCCCTCTATCCTCTCTGTATCCTCTCCTTGTCTCTATCCACTCTCTCTCTTCTATATTCTCCCTCTATCCTCGGCGTCTACTCTATATCCTTCCTCTATCCTCTCTGTCTCCTCAATATCATCCCTCTATTTTCTCTGCCTCCTTTATATACTCCCTATATCCTCTATGTTTGCTCTATATCCTCCCTCTATCCTCTCTGTTTCCTGTTTACCCCTTGTCTATCTTCTCTGTCTCATGAATATTCTCCCTTCATCCTCTCTATCTCCTATATATCCTCCCTCTATCCTCTATTTCCTCCCTATGTCTTCTGTGTCCCCTATAATCTCCCTCTATCCTCTCTGTCACCTCTATATTCTCCCTCTATCCTCTCTGCCTCCTCTATATCATTCCTCGATCCTTTCTGTCTCCTCTATATTCTCCCTCTATCCTCTCTATCACCTCTATATCCTCCCTCTATCCTCTCTTTCGCCTCTATATCCACCCTCTTTCCTCTGTCTCCTTTCCTTGTCTCTATAAACTCTGTCTCCTCTATATCCTCCCTCTATATTTTCTGTCTCTTCTTTATCATCCCTCAATCCTCTCTGCCTCATCTCCTTGTCTCTATCCTCTCTCCCCTCTTTATCCTCCCTCTATCCTCTGTCTCCTCTATATTCTCCTCTATCCTCTCTACATCCTCCCTCTGTCCTCTCTGTTACCTCTCCTTTTATCTATCATCTCTGACTTCTCTACTTGTATCAATCCTCTCTGTCTCCTCTATATCCTTCCTCTATCTACTCTGTCTCCTCTATATCCTCCCTCTATCCTCTGTCTCCTCTATATCCTCCCTCTATCCACTGTCTCCTCTATATCCTCCCTTTATCCACTGTCTCCTCTATATTCTCCTCTATTCTCTCTGCCTCCTCTATATCATTCCTCTATCCTCTCGGTCTCCTCTATATCCTCCCTCTATCCACTGTCTCCTCTATATCCATCTCTATCATTTCTGTCTCCTCTACATCCTCCTTCTGCCATCTCCTTATCTTCTCTATATCCTCCCTCTATCCACTGTCTCCTCTATATCCATCTCTGTCATTTCTGTCTCCTCTACATCCTCATTCTGCCCTATCTTTATCTTCTCTATATCCTCCCTCTATCCTTTACAGTATTTCCTCCCTCTATCCTCTCTCCTCTTTATCCTCCCTCTATCCTCTCTCCTCTTTATCCTCCCTCTCTCCTCTCTCCTCTGAATCCTCCCTCTATCTTCTCTCCTCTTTCTCCTCCCTCTATCCTCTCTCTCCTCTTTATCCTCCCTCTATCCTCTCTCCTCTGTATCCTCCCTCTATTCTCTCCTCTTTATCCTCCCTCTATCCTCTGTCTCCTCTACATTATATCCTCCCTCTATCCTCTCTCCTCTGTATCCTCCCTCTATCCTCTGTCTCCTCTTTATCCTCCCTCTATCCTCTCTCCTCTTTATCCTCCCTCTATCCTCTCTCCTCTTTATCGTTCCTCGATCCTCTCTATCCTCTATATCCTCCCTCTATCCTCTCTCCTCTTTATCCTCCCTCTATCCTCTGTCTCCTCTACATCCTCCTTCTGCCCTCTCTTTATCTTCTCTATATCCTCCCTCTATCCTCTCTCCCCACTTATCCTCCCTCTATCCTCTCTCTCCTCTTTATCCTCCCTCTATCCTCTCTCCTCTTTATCCTCCCTCTATCCTCTCTCCTCTGTATACACCCTCTATCCTCTCTCCTCTTTATCGTCCCTCTATCCTCTCTATCCTCTATATCCTCCCTCTATCCTCTCTCCTCTTTATCCTCCCTCTATCCTCTGTCTCCTCTACATCCTCCTTCTGCCCTCTCTTTATCTTCTCTATATCCTCCCTCTATCCTCTCTCCCCACTTATCCTCCCTCTATCCTCTCTCCTCTTTATCCTCCCTCTATCCTCTCTCCTCTTTATCCTCCCTCTATCCTCTCTCCTCTGTATACACCCTCTATCCTCTCTCCTCTTTATCGTCACTCTATCCTCTCTGTCCTCTTTATCCTCCCTCTATCCTCTGTCTCCTCTACATTATATCCTCCCTCTATCCTCTCTCCTCTTTATCCTCCCTCTATCCTCTGTCTCCTCTTTATCCTCCCTCTATCCTCTCTCCTCTTTATCCCCCCTCTATCCTCTCTTTCCTCTTTATCCTCCCTCTATCCTCTGTCCTCTTTATCCTCCCTCTATCCACTGTCTCCTCTATATCCGTCTCTGTCATTTCTGTCTCCTCTACATCCTCCTTCTGCCCTCTCTTTATCTTCTCTTTATCCTCCCTCTATCCTCTCTACTCTTTATCCTCCCTCTATCCTCTGTCCTCTTTATCCTCCCTCTAACCACTGTCTCCTCTATATCCGTCTCTGTCATTTCTGTCTCCTCTACATCCTCCTTCTGCCCTCTCTTTATCTTCTCTTTATCCTCCCTCGATCCTCTCTCCTCTTTATCCTCCCTCTATCCTCTGTCCTCTTTATCCCCCCTCTATCCACTGTCTCCTCTATATCCTTCTCTGTCATTTCTGTCTCCTCTACATCCTCCTTCTGCCCTCTCTTTATCTTCTCTATATCCTCCCTCTATCCACTGTCTCCTCTATATCCATCTCTGTCATTTCTGTCTCCTCTACATCCTCCTTCTGCCCTCTCTCTCTCTCCTCTTTATCCTCCCTCTATCCTCTCTCCTCTTTATCCTCCCTCTATCCTCTCTCTCCTCTTTATCCTCCCTCTATCCTCTCTCCTCTTTATCCTCCCTCTATCCTCTCTCCTCTTTATCCCTCTCTATCCTCTCTCCTCTTTATCCCCCCTCTATCCTCTCTCCTCTGTATCCTCCCTCTATCCTCTCTCTCTTTATCCTCCCTCTATCCTCTCTCCCCTGTATCCTCCCTCTATCCTCTCTCCTCTTTATCCTCCCTCTATCCTCTCTCCTCTTTATCCTCCCTCTATCCTCTCTCCTCTTTATCCTCCCTCTATCCTCTCTCCCCTGTATCCTCCCTCTATCCTCTCTTCTCTTTATCCTCCCGCTATCCTCTCTCCTCTTTATCCTCCCTCTATCCTCTCTCCTCTTTATCCTCCCTCTATCCTCTCTCCTCTTTATCCCCCCTCTATCCTCTCTCCTCTGTATCCTCCTTCTATCCTCTCTCTCCTCTTTATCCTCCCTCTATCATCTCTCCCCTGTATCCTCCCTCTATCCTCTCTCCTCTTTATCCTCCCTCTATCCTCTCTCCTCTTTATCCTCCCTCTATCCTCTCTCCTCTTTATCCTCCCTCTATCCTCTCTCCTCTTTATCATCCCTCTATCCTCTCTCTCCTCTTTATCCTCCCTCTATCCTCTGTCTCCTCTACATTATATCCTCCCTCTATCCTCTCTCCTCTTTATCCTCCGTCTATCCTCTCTCCTCTTTATCCTCCCTCTATCCTCTCTCCTCTTTATCCTCCCTCTATCCTCTCTCCTCTTTATCCTCCCTCTATCCTCTCTCCTCTTTATCCTCCGTCTATCCTCTGTCTCTTCTTTATCCTCCCTCTATCCTCTCTTCTCTTTATCCTCCCTCTATCCACTGTCTCCTCTATATCCTCCCTCTATTCTCTCTCCTCTTTATCCTCCCTCTATCCTCTCTCCTCTTTATCCTCCCTCTATCCTCTGTCTCCTCTACATCCTCCTTCTGCCCTCTCTTTATCTTCTCTACATCCTCCCACTATCCTTTACAGTATTTCCTCCCTCTCTCCCCACTTATCCTCCCTCTATCCCCTCTCCTCTTTATCGTCCCTCTATCCTCTCTCTCCTCTTTATCCTCCCTCTATGCTCTGTCTCCTCTACATCCTCCTTCTTCCCTCTCTTTATCTTCTCTTTATCCTCCCTCTATCCTCTCTCCTCTTTATCCTCCCTCTATCCTCTCTCCTCTGTATACACCCTCTATCCTCTCTCCTCTTTATCATCCCTCTATCCTCTCTCTCCTCTTTATCCTCCCTCTATCCTCTGTCTCCTCTACATTATATCCTCCCTCTATCCTCTCTCCTCTTTATCCTCCCTCTATCCTCTGTCTCCTCTATATCCTCCCTCTATCCTCTCTCCTCTATCCCCCCTCTATCCTCTGTCTCCTCTTTAGCCTCCCTCTATCCTCTGTCTCCTCTACATCCTCCTTCTGCCCTCTCTTTATCTTCTCTTTATCCTCCCTCTATCCTCTCTACTCTTTATCCTCCCTCTATCCTCTGTCCTCTTTATCCTCCATCTATCCACTGTCTCCTCTATATCCGTCTCTGTCATTTCTGTCTCCTCTACATCCTCCTTCTGCCCTCTCTTTATCTTCTCTTTATCCTCCCTCTATCCTCTCTCCTCTTTATCCTCCCTCTATCCTCTGTCCTCTTTATCCTCCCTCTATCCACTGTCTCCTCTATATCCATCTCCATCATTTCTGTCTCCTCTACATCCTCCTTCTGCCCTCTCTTTATCTTCTCTATATCCTCCCTCTATCCACTGTCTCCTCTATATCCTTCTCTGTCATTTCTGTCTCCTCTACATCCTCCTTCTGCCCTCTCTTTATCTTCTCTATATCCTCCCTCTATCCACTGTCTCCTCTATATCCATCTCTGTCATTTCTGTCTCCTCTACATCCTCCTTCTGCCCTCTCTTTATCTTCTCTATATCCTCCCTCTATCCACTGTCTCCTCTATATCCATCTCTGTCATTTCTGTCTCCTCTACATCCTCCTTCTGCCCTCTCTTTATCTTCTCTATATCCTCCCTCTATCCTTTACAGTATTTCCTCCCTCTATCCTCTCTCCTCTTTATCCCCCCTCTATCCTCTGTCTCCTCTATATCCTCCCTCTGTCCTCTCTCCTCTTTATCCTCCCTCTATCTCCTCTACATCCTCCTTTTGCCCTCTCTTTATCTTCTCTATATCCTCGCTCTATCCTTTACAGTATTTCCTCCCTCTATCCTCTGTCTCCTCTTTATCCCCCCTCTATCCTCTGTCTCCTCTTTATCCTCCCTCTATCCTCTCTCCTCTATATCCTCTCTCTATCCTCTGTCTCCTCTATATCCTCCCTCTATCCTCCCTCTCCTCATTGTCCTCTTTCTATCCTACCTGTCTCTTCTTTCCCCTCCTCCCTATCTCATTCTTCCTCCTCCCTTCCCCTCATCCCCCCTTCCCACCCTTACCCTCTCCCGCTCCACCCATTCTTTCCTCCTCACTTCCCTTCCTCCCCTCCTCTATATCCTCCCTATATCCTCTGTCTCCTCTACATTATACCCTCCCTCTATCCTCTGTCTCCTCTATATCCTCCCTCCATCCACTGTCTCCTCTATATTCTCCTCTATCCTCTCTGCCTCCTCTATATCATTCTCTATCCTCTCTGTCCCCTCTATATCCTCCCTCTATCCACTGTCTCCTCTATATCCATCTCTATCATTTCTGTCTCCTCTACATCCTCCTTCTGCCCTCTCTTTATCTTCTCTATATCCTCCCTCTATCCTTTACAGTATTTCCTCCCTCTATCCTCTCTCCCTGTATCCTCCCTCTATCCTCTGTCTCCTCTTTATCCTCCCTCTATCCTCTCTCCTCTTTATCCTCCCTCTATCCTCTCTCCTCTTTATCGTCCCTCTATCCTCTCTCTCCTCTTTATCCTCCCTCTATCCTCTCTCCTCTTTATCCCCCCTCTATCCTCTCTCCTCTTTATCCCCCCTCTATCCTCTCTCCTCTGTATCCTCCCTCTATCCTCTCTCTCCTCTTTATCCTCCCTCTATCCTCTCTCCCCTGTATCCTCCCTCTATCCTCTCTCCTCTTTATCCTCCCTCTAGCCTCTCTCTCCTCTTTATCCTCCCTCTATCCTCTGTCTCCTCTACATTATATCCTCCCTCTATCCTCTCTCCTCTTTATCCTCCGTCTATCCTCTCTCCTCTGTATCCTCCCTCTATCCTCTGTCTCCTCTTTATCCTCCCTCTATCCTCTCTCCTCTTTATCCTCCCTCTATCCTCTCTCCTCTTTATCGTCCCTCTATCCTCTCTATCCTCTATATCCTCCCTCTATCCTCTCTCCTCTTTATCCTCCCTCTATCCTCTGTCTCCTCTACATCCTCCTTCTGCCCTCTCTTTATCTTCTCTATATCCTCCCTATCCACTCTATCCTCTCTCCCCCTTATCCTCCCTCTATCCTCTCTCTCCTCTTTATCCTCCCTCTATCCTCTCTCCTCTTTATCCTCCCTCTATCCTCTCTCCTCTGTATACACCCTCTATCCTCTCTCCTCTTTATCATCCCTCTATCCTCTCTATCCTCTATATCCTCCCTCTATCCTCTCTCCTCTTTATCCTCCCTCTATCCTCTGTCTCCTCTACATCCTCCTTCTGCCCTATCTTTATCTTCTCTATATCCTCCCTCTATCCTCTCTCCCCACTTATCCTCCCTCTATCCTCTCTCTCCTCTTTATCCTCCCTCTATCCTCTCTCCTCTTTATCCTCCCTCTATCCTCTCTCCTCTGTATACACCCTCTATCCTCTCTCCTCTTTATCGTCCCTCTATCCTCTCTGTCCTCTTTATCCTCCCTCTATCCTCTGTCTCCTCTACATTATATCCTCCCTCTATCCTCTCTCCTCTCTCCTCTTTATCCTCCCTCTATCCTCTCTCCTCTTTATCCCCCCTCTATCCTCTCTTTCCTCTTTATCCTCCCTCTATCCTCTGTCCTCTTTATCCTCCCTCTATCCACTGTCTCCTCTATATCCGTCTCTGTCATTTCTGTCTCCTCTACATCCTCCTTCTGCCCTCTCTTTATCTTCTCTTTATCCTCCCTCTATCCTGTCTACTCTTTATCCTCCCTCTATCCTCTGTCCTCTTTATCTTCCCTCTAACCACTGTCTCCTCTATATCCGTCTCTGTCATTTCTGTCTCCTCTACATCCTCCTTCTGCCCTCTCTTTATCTTCTCTTTATCCTCCCTCGATCCTCTCTCCTCTTTATCCTCCCTCTATCCTCTGTCCTCTTTATCCTCCCTCTATCCACTGTCTCCTCTATATCCTTCTCTGTCATTTCTGTCTCCTCTACATCCTCCTTCTGCCCTCTCTTTATCTTCTCTATACCCTCCCTCTATCCACTGTCTCCTCTATATTCATCTCTGTCATTTATGTCTCCTCTACATCCTCCTTCTGCCCTCTCTTTATCTTCTCTATATCCTCCCTCTATCCACTGTCTCCTCTATATCCATCTCTGTCATTTCTGTCTCCTCTACATCCTCCTTCTGCCCTCTCTCTCTCTCCTCTTTATCCTCCCTCTATCCTCTCTCCTCTTTATCATCCCTCTATCCTCTCTCTCCTCTTTATCCTCCCTCTATCCTCTCTCCTCTTTATCCTCCCTCTATCCTCTCTCCTCTTTATCCCCCCTCTATCCTCTCTCCGCTTTATCCCCCTCTATCCTCTCTCCTCTGTATCCTCCCTCTATCCTCTCTCTCCTCTTTATCCTCCCTCTATCCTCTCTCCCCTGTATCCTCCCTCTATCCTCTCACCTCTTTATCCTCCCTCTATCCTCTCTCCTCTTTATCCTCCCTCTATCCTCTCTCCTCTTTATCCTCCCTCTATCCTCTCTCCCCTGTATCCTCCCTCTATCCTCTCTCCTCTTTATCCTCCCTCTATCCTCTCTCCTCTTTATCCTCCCTCTATCCTCTCTCCTCTTTATCCCCCCTCTATCCTCTCTCCTCTGTATCCTCCTTCTATCCTCTCTCTCCCCTGTATCCTCCCTCTATCATCTCTCCCCTGTATCCTCCCTCTATCCTCTCTCCTCTTTATCCTCCCTCTATCCTCTCTCCTCTTTATCCTCCCTCTATACTCTCTCCTCTTTATCCTCCCTCTATCCTCTCTCCTCTTTATCATCCCTCTATCCTCTCTCTCCTCTTTATCCTCCCTCTATCCTCTCTCTCCTCTTTATCCTCCCTCTATCCTCTGTCTCCTCTACATTATATCCTCCCTCTATCCTCTCTCCTCTTTATCCTCCCTTTATCCTCTCTCCTCTTTATCCTCCCTCTATCCTCTCTCCTCTTTATCCTCCGTCTATCCTCTGTCTCTTCTTTATCCTCCCTCTATCCTCTCTCCTCTTTATCCCCCTCTATCCTCTGTCTCCTCTATATCCTCCCTCTATCCTCTCTCCTCTTTATCCTCCCTCTATCCTCTCTCCTCTTTATCCTCCCTCTATCCTCTCTCCTCTTTATCCTCCCTCTATCCTCTCTCCTCTTTATCATCCCTCTATCCTCTCTCTCCTCTTTATCCTCCCTCTATCCTCTTTATCCTCCCTCTATCCTCTGTCTCCTCTACATTATATCCTCCCTCTATCCTCTCTCCTCTTTATCCTCCCTCTATCCTCTCTCCTCTTTATCCCCCCTCTATCCTCTGTCTCCTCTATATCCTCCCTCTATCCTCTCTCCTCTTTATCCTCCCTCTATCCTCTGTCTCCTCTTTATCCTCCGTCTATCCTCTGTCTCTTCTTTATCCTCCCTCTATCCTCTCTCCTCTTTATCCCCCCTCTATCCTCTGTCTCCTCTATATCCTCCCTCTATCCTCTCTCCTCTTTATCCTCCCTCTATCCTCTGTCTCCTCTTTATCCTCCCTCTATCCTCTGTCTCCTCTACATCCTCCTTCTGCCCTCTCTTTATCTTCTCTTTATCCTCCCTCTATCCACTGTCTCCTCTATATCCTCCCTCTATTCTCTCTCCTCTTTATCCTCCCTCTATCCTCTCTCCTCTTTATCCTCCCTCTATCCTCTGTCTACTCTACATCCTCCTTCTGCCCTCTCTTTATCTTCTCTACATCCTCCCTCTATCCTTTACAGTATTTCCTCCCTCTCTCCCCACTTATCCTCCCTCTATCCCCTCTCCTCTTTATCGTCCCTCTATCCTCTCTCTCCTCTTTATCCTCCCTCTATCCTCTGTCTCCTCTACATCCTCCTTCTTCCCTCTCTTTATCTTCTCTTTATCCTCCCTCTATCCTCTCTCCTCTTTATCCTCCCTCTATCCTCTCTCCTCTGTATACACCCTCTATCCTCTCTCCTCTTTATCATCCCTCTATCCTCTCTCTCCTCTTTATCCTCCCTCTATCCTCTGTCTCCTCTACATTATATCCTCCCTCTATCCTCTCTCCTCTTTATCCTCCCTCTATCCTCTGTCTCCTCTATATCCTCCCTCTATCCTCTCTCCTCTTTATCCCCCCTCTATCCTCTGTCTCCTCTTTAGCCTCCCTCTATCCTCTGTCTCCTCTACATCCTCCTTCTGCCCTCTCTTTATCTTCTCTTTATCCTCCCTCTATCCTCTCTACTCTTTATCCTCCCTCTATCCTCTGTCCTCTTTATCCTCCCTCTATCCACTGTCTCCTCTATATCCATCTCCGTCATTTCTGTCTCCTCTACATCCTCCTTCTGCCCTCTCTTTATCTTCTCTATATCCTCCCTCTATCCACTGTCTCCTCTATATCCTTCTCTGTCATTTCTGTCTCCTCTACATCCTCCTTCTGCCCTCTCTTTATCTTCTCTATATCCTCCCTCTATCCACTGTCTCCTCTATATCCATCTCTGTCATTTCTGTCTCCTCTACATCCTCCTTCTGCCCTCTCTTTATCTTCTCTATATCCTCCCTCTACCCTTTACAGTATTTCCTCCCTCTATCCTCTCCCCTCTTTATCCCCCCTCTATCCTCTGTCTCCTCTATATCCTCCCTCTGTCCTCTCTCCTCTTTATCCTCCTCCCTCTATCTCCTCTATATCCTTCTCTGTCATCCTCCTTTTGCCCTCTCTTTATCTTCTCTATATCCTCCCTCTATCCTTTACAGTATTTCCTCCCTCTATCCTCTGTCTCCTCTTTATCCCCCCTCTATCCTCTGTCTCCTCTTTATCCTCCCTCTATCCTCTCTCCTCTATATCCTCTCTCTATCCTCTGTCTCCTCTATATCCTCCCTCTATCCTCCCTCTCCTCATTGTCCTCTTTCTATCCTACCTGTCTCTTCTTTCCCCTCCTCCCTATCTCATTCTTCCTCCTCCCTTCCCCTCATCCCCCCTTCCCACCCTTACCCTCTCCCGCTCCACCCATTCTTTCCTCCTCACTTCCCCTCCTCCCCTCCCTTCTCTCTCCTCCCCACTCCCCCTCCTCCCCTCCTTTCTCTCTCCTCCCATCATCCTGTTCTCCCTCTCTACCTCACCCCCCCCTCTTTCACCCATGTTGGGTGTTATCAGTCAGAGAAGAGATAAGGCTGTTATCTCAGTGTGCCAGGGCTCTGACACCACGCTTTAATGCATATTAACTTCTCTCATCTTCTCATCAATTCACACAAATGCAGAATGGTTGACAGACTGTGGTGAATGGTTGACAGACTGTGGTGTATGGTTGACAGACTGTGGTGAATGGTTGACAGACTGTGGTGAATGGTTGACAGACTGTGGTGAATGGTTGACAGACTGTGGTGAATGGTTGACAGACTGTGGTGAATGGTTGACAGACTGTGGTGAATGGTTGACAGACTGTGGTGAATGGTTGACAGACTGTGGTGAATGGTTGACAGACTGTGGTGTATGGTTGACAGACTGTGGTGAATGGTTGACAGACTGTGGTGAATGGTTGACAGACTGTGGTGTATGGTTGACAGACTGTGGTGAATGGTTGACAGACTGTGGTGAATGGTTGACAGACTGTGGTGTATGGTTGACAGACTGTGGTGAATGGTTGACAGACTGTGGTGTATGGTTGACAGACTGTGGTGAATGGTTGACAGACTGTGGTGAATGGTTGACAGACTGTGGTGTATGGTTGACAGACTGTGGTGAATGGTTGACAGAATATGGTGAATGGTTGACATACTGTGGTGAATGGTTGACAGAATGTGGTGAATGGTTGACAGAATGTGGTGAATGGTTGACATACTGTGGTGAATGGTTGACAGAATGTGGTGAATGGTTGACAGACTGTGGTGAATGGTTGACAGAATGTGGTGAATGGTTGACAGACTGTGGTGAATGGTTGACAGAATGTGGTGAATGGTTGACAGACTGTGGTGAATGGTTGACAGACTGTGGTGTATGGTTGACAGACTGTGGTGAATGGTTGACAGAATGTGGTGAATGGTTGACAGAATGTGGTGAATGGTTGACAGACTGTGGTGAATGGTTGACAGAATGTGGTGAATGGTTGACAGAATGTGGTGAATGGTTGACAGAATGTGGTGAATGGTTGACAGAATGTGGTGAATGGTTGACAGAATGTGGTGAATGGTTGACAGAATGTGGTGAATGGTTGACAGAATGTGGTGAATGGTTGACAGAATGTGGTGAATGGTTGACAGACTGTGGTGATTGTTTGACAGTCAGGTATTGGTGGGATTCAAACTGAAAACACACCGAGGAATTTAGTTGTTTTCTTTCAAAAGACAGGTATGCAAATCACATTGTCTGATTTACACTGATCAGTGGAATGTTACACTGTAAGTGTTGTTACTGAAATGATTAGACAACCTACTGTTACACTAGGGGTCCTTTCCTAATGGTTCCATAACGACATTAAGTCTATACGTTCTGTTACACTAGGGGTCCTTTCCTAATGGTTCCATAATGACACTAAGTCTATACGTTCTGTTACACCAGGGGTCCTTTCCTAATGGTTCCATAACGACATTAAGTCTATACGTTCTGTTACACTAGGGGTCCTTTCCTAATGGTTCCATAATGACACTAAGTCTATACGTTCTGTTACACCAGGGGTCCTTTCCTAATGGTTCCATAACGACATTAAGTCTATACGTTCTGTTACACTAGGGTCCTTTCCTAATGGTTCCATAATGACACTAAGTCTATACGTTCTGTTACACCAGGGGTCCTTTCCTAATGGTTCCATAACGACATTAAGTCTATACGTTCTGTTACACTAGGGGTCCTTTCCTAATGGTTCCATAATGACACTAAGTCTATACGTTCTGTTACACCAGGGGTCCTTTCCTAATGGTTCCATAATGACATTAAGTCTATACCTTCTGTTACACCAGGGGTCCTTTCCTAATGGTTCCATAATGACATTAAGTCTATACCTTCTGTTACACCAGGGGTCCTCCTTGGTTCCATAATGGTTCCATAATGATAACATTAAGTCTATACCTTCTGTTACACCAGGGGTCCTTGCCTAATGGTTCCATAACGACATTAAGTCTATACCTTCTGTTACACCAGGGGTCCTTTCCTAATGGTTCCATAATGACATTAAGTCTATACGTTCTGTTACACCAGGGGTCCTTGCCTAATGGTTCCATAACGACATTAAGTCTATACCTTCTGTTACACCAGGGGTCCTTTCCTAATGGTTCCATAACGACATTAAGTATATACGTTCTGTTACACCAGGGGTCCTTGCCTAATGGTTCCATAACGACATTAAGTCCATACGTTCTGTTACACTAGGGGTCCTTTCCTAATTGTTCCATAATGACACTAAGTCTATACGTTCTGTTACACCAGGGGTCGTTTCCTAATGGTTCCATAACGACATTAAGTCTATACGTTCTGTTACACCAGGGGTCGTTTCCTAATGGTTCCATAATGACACTAAGTCTATACGTTCTGTTACACTAGGGGTCCTTTCCTAATGGTTCCATAACGACACTAAGTCTATACGTTCTGTTACACTAGGGGTCCTAGGGGACAGCGGGTTTGCTTACTGACAGCTCCGGCGTGATTCCGTGGTCGGGCCAGCACAAGCGGGCCGTTGATGTTTATTTGGTGACAAACTAACAAAAAAATACACAAAAACAAAACTCCAAAAGGGCATGTCAAATAAAAGTGACCAAATCAAAAGCCCTGCAGGTCGGGAGATCCCACTTGTTGAGCTGGTTCGCTCAGCAATCTGTAACCCGCACATCTGTGCACACCACAGACTTCTTATGCATACCGGAGCTTCCCTCCCTGGCTCCGGCTGCTGCTGCCCCCTAGGGTGCTGACTAACTAATGGCCTACCACACTTACCTATCTCCTACATAACAGTATGCATAATGTGTGTAACAATGCTCTATTGCTCTCCTTCGTTACAACACTGCTGATTTCCTCCTCCCCCGTTCCCAGGACTGATTCAGACCTGATTCAGACCTGCAGGTGAGTGGACTGCAAACCTCCATGCGCAGATAAAGTATCGCATGTCTACTGTTGTCGTTACGTGACCCCTCCTTCTGCTGTGTTCAGCTGCTGATGTGATGATGGTGTTCACGAAACACCCAAGCAACATACATGAGCAATTCTGGGTACTAATCTACCACCGCTTAACCTGTTGCGACGAGCAATCCCGTATCCGGGATCCTATTTATAGCCTCAAGCTCATTACCATTACCAGTTTTTCCAAAAATATTATTTGTGTAGGACAAATCTCTCCATTTTGTTCATCACGTGGCTACGAAAAAAACCTGTATCCAGGAGTGTAATTATTGCCGCAAGCTCATTAGCATAACGCAACGTTAACTATTCATGAAAATCGCAAATGAAATGAAATAAATACATTAGCTCTCAAACTTAGCCTTTTGTTAACAACACTGTCATCTCAGATTTTCAAAATATGCTTTTGAACCATAGCTAAACAAGCATTTGTGTAACAGTATTGATAGCCTAGCATAGCATTAAGCCTAGCATTCAGCATGCAACATTTTCACAAAAACAAGAAAAGCATTCAAATAAAATAATTTACCTTTGAAGTACTTCAGATGTTTTCAATGAGGAGACTCTCAGTTGGATAGCAAATGTTCAGTTTTTCCAAAAATATTATTTGTGTAGGACAAATCGCTCCGTTTTGTTCATCACATTTGGGTAAGAAAAAAACTGAAAATTAAGTCATTACAACGCAAACTTTTTTCCAAATTAACTCCATAATATCGACAGAAACATGGCAAACGTTGTTTAGAATCAATCCTCAAGGTGTTTTTCACATATCTATCGATGATAAATCATTCGTGGCAGTTGACTTTCACCTTGGAGCTGGAGATTACTCAATAATTTCGACGGAGGACACCGAGCGGACACCTGGTAAATGTAGTCTCTTATGGTCAATCTTCCAATGATATGCCTACAAATACGTCACAATGCTGCAGACACCTCGGGGAAACGACAGAAAGTGCAGGCTCATTCCTGGCGCAGTCACAGCCATATAAGGAGACATTGGAACACAGCGCATTCAAAATCTGGACCATTTCCTGTATGAAATTTCATCTTGGTTTCGCTTGTAGCATTAGTTCTGGGGCACTCACAGATAATATCTTTGCAGTTTTGGAAACGTCAGAGTTTTTTCTTTCCAACACTGTCAATTAAATGCATCTTTTCGTGACAAAATATCTTGTTTAAAACGGGAACGTTTTTGTTATGCACGTGAGTGAGGACCCAAAAGCGGTTTAACAAATACAGAGTCCTTTAATGTCAAAACACAGGGAAGACATAGATCCTCTTCAGATGTATATAATGGCAAAATAGACAACCCGCAGAGAGGGCGACAAATGAATCATAAAGTCCTTCTGATATTTTCAGAAGAGTCCCCTTCTTAGCAGCAGAGGAGAATAGCTGGGTTAGCGGCGACAGACTGCTGGTCTCTCTGGGTAGGCGTGGGTCGTAGAGGACAGAGGTACCTGATCACACGTAGCATCAGATGAACAGGCAGATTCCGACAGGACGGGACAAGGGTGAAGCAAACGAGACGATAGTTTGGTTCTGGCATGAGAAACTCAAACGAGAATCTGACAAAGACAGAAGCAGGAACAGAGAGAGAAATAGAGACCTAATCAGAGGGGAAAAGGGAACAGGTGGGAAAAGGGTGAACGAGGTAGTTAGAGAAGATGAGGAACAGCTGGGGGAAGGAGAGGAAGAGAAGGTAACCTAATACGACCAGCAGAGGGAGACGGAGTGAAGAGAAAGAACAGGAACAAGACATAATATGACAATACATGACAGTACCCCCCCACTCACCGAGCGCCTCCTGGCGCACTCGAGGAGGAAACCTGGCGGCAACGGAGGAAATCATCGATCAGCGAACAGTCCAGCACGTCCCGAGAGGGAACCCAACTCCTTTCCTCAGGACCGTACCCCTCCCAATCCACTAGGTACTGATGACCACGGCCCCGAGGACGCATGTCCAAAATCTTAGGGACCCTGTAGATAGGTGCGCCCTCGACAAGGATGGGGGGGGAAGACAAGCGGGGGTGCGAAGGACGGGCTTACACAGGAGACATGGAAGACCGGGTGGACGCGACGAAGATATCGCGGGAGAAGAAGTCGCACTGCGACAGGATTAATGATCTGAGAAATATGGAACGGACCAATGAACCGCGGGGTCAACTTGCGAGAAGCTGACTTAAGGGGAAGGTTTTGAGTGGAGAGCCATACTCTCTGACCGCGACAATATCTAGCACTCTTAGTTCTACGCTTATTAGCGGCTCTCATAGTCTGCGCCCTATAACGGCAAAGTGCAGACCTGACCCTCTTCCAGGTGCGCTCACAACGTTGGACAAAAGCCTGAGCGGAGGGGACGCTGGACTCGGCGAGCTGAGACGAGAACAGCGGAGGCTGGTACCCGAGGCTACTCTGAAAAGGAGATAGCCCTGTCGCAGACGAAGGAAGCGAGTTGTGGGCGTATTCTGCCCAGGGGAGCTGTTCTGACCAAGACGCAGAGTTACGAAAAGAAAGACTACGTAAGATGCGACCAATAGTCTGATTGGCCCCCAAAACACACCAAACACAGTACCCCACCCCCAAAACACAGCACACACAGTACCCCCAAACACACCACACACAGTAGCCCCCAAACACACCACACACAGTACCCCCCCAAAACACACCACACACAGTACCTCCAAACACACCACACACAGTACCCCCAAAACACACCACACACAGTACCCCACCCCCAAGCACACCACACACGACCCCCAAAACACCACACATAGTACCCCACCTCCAAAACACACCACACACAACCCCACAAAAACGCACACAGTACTCCACCCCCAAAACACTCCACACACAGTACCCCCAAACACACCACACACAGTACCCCCAAACACACCACATACAGTACCCCCCAAAAAACACCACTCACAGTACCCCTCAAACACACACCACACACAGTACTCCCCCAAAACACACCACACACAGTACCCCCTAAAACACACCACACACAGTACCCCCAGAAACACACCACACACAGTACCCTCCAAAAACACACCACACACAGTACCCCCCAAACACACCACATACAGTACCCCCCAAACAAACCACAAAGTAACCCCCCCAAAACACACCACGCAAAGTACCACCCAAAACACACCACACACTGTTCCCTCACAGTGAGGCGTGCACTCAATACCTGCCTGGCCCACTGTCATGGAGAACACCAGAGCTCTGGCTCAGTGGGGGCCCAGAAATGCTTTCTATCCTGGAGGGTAGTAGACTGCCAGGGACTTGGGCCGTTCACGTTTGGGGTTCAGGAGATATAATAATAATAATAATAACTTGGTGGGTGCTTATATTTGTCCTATTTGGGAAAGGAGGGATACCTAGTCAGTTGCAGAACTGAATGCATCTTCCACATTTAACCTAACCCCTCTGAATCAGAGAGGTGCATTAATCGACATCCACGTCATCGGCACCTGGGGAACAGTGGGTTAACTGCCTTGTTCAGGGGCAGAACAACAGATTTGTACCTTGTCAGCTCAGGGATTCAATTCAGCAACCTTTCAGTTACTAGTCCATTTCATGTACCAGTGTATATTACACTCGTGTGTGAATTGGAAATGTGTGTTTTGCATAGCCCAACTACTCCTGAAAGTGGGGTCATGGCCAGGGTCTGCTATTATCAACAGCAACCCTGGAGCAATTAGGGTTGCATGTCTTGCTCAAGAGCACATCAGCAGATTTGTCACCTTGTCAGCTCAGGGAGTCAAACTTGTGACCTTTCAGTTACTGGCCCAACACTCTAACCCCTGGGCTACCACCACCCTGGTGGTGACATAGGAACATTGGGGAGGTAGAGGTAGAGGGGGAGAGAGGGGGAGGGAGGGAGAGAGAGAGAGAGAGAGGGAGATAGAGGTAGATAGAGGGGAGAGAGGGGGAGAGAGGGAGATAGAGGGAGAGGGGAGAGAGGGAGAAGAGAGAGGAGAGGGGAGAGAGGGAAAGAGAGGGGGGAGAGAGGGAGATAGAGGGAGAGGGGGAGGGAGGGAGAGAGAGAGAGAGAGAGAGAGGAGAGAGAGAGAGATAGAGAGAGAGAGAGAGAGAGAGAGAGAGAGAGAGAGAGAGAGAGAGAGAGAGAGAGAGAGAGAGAGAGAGAGAGAGAGAGAGAGAGAGAGAGAGAGAGAGAGAGAGAGAGAGAGGTTATGAAGGTCTATTTATTACAGTTTTGGGCTGTATTGAACTGCATTACATCCAGAGGAAGCATAGACTGTTCCTGCAAAATGGCCAGTAATTAAAGGAAGCTGCGTTAGTGTGTGTGTGTATTTGTGTGTACGTGAAATAAAAAGACACACACACAGTATAGAGCTCGCACACACATAGAGGAGAAAATGACTAATTTTGCAGTGACGAATTTGAGCACGCTCTTTCCCCAGACAGAGTGTAAATTGATTTTATATTACCCCTCTTCAACACTGGGATTTATTGACATACTCCAAAGAGAGTTTACTACAGCAGGCTGCTAGAAAAATATACACCTCTACCTCCCTCCCTCCCTCCCTCTCAACACTTTTTTCTCTGCTATCACTCCATAAAACACCCCCTTTCCCTGCCGCTCTAACAACGTCCCTCCTTCCCTCTCCCTCCATCCATCTCTCCCTCCATCTTTCGTTCCATTTTTCCACACATGAGATTTGCCTAACAATAAGTTGTTCTGGCCAAGGTCAGATAACGCTACACAGCCCAGGAAACTCTTTCTTTCATCCCTCTCTTTTCATTTCTCTTCCTCCTTCTCCTCACAGCTTTTGAATTATCTCTGCCGCACATAATAATAATTACTGAGAACGGCGGCGCTGAGATAAGAAGGCATGAGCTCAGACAGAGAGAGAGGGGAGGGAGGGAGGGGGGGGAAAAGGGGAGACAACCGTGGGGAGAAGAAGATGAAGGTAGATGGAAAGAGAAGGAGAATGAGAGAGGTGGAAGAGGGCAAGAAATGAAAGGAGGGAAATAGGAGAGGAGGAGGAGGCAGGAGGAAGAGAGGAAGGGAGAGAGATGGCGACAGGGGTTGGGGGAGGCACCAGGAAATGGAAGTGAAAATAAAAGAAATGATTTCTGCTATGGTAAGAAGGAGCCGGCAGAAAGATAGAGAAAAAATGTGATTCTTCGAGACTCGTTGGTTGAGGAAGAGTTCATTGATAGACACACACTCCACATTATCTAACAGCAGGGGGGATATGTAGATTGGCTTGTTGATGGAAGTGTCTCCATAATTGGTTGATTTTCTATGATGACTTCTTAAAAACAGAAATCTAATCAATGGTCCAAACCTCAATTTCACCTCTGCACACAATCACTTTTAATTTACTTTGAAGTCCATCTGCAATTAAAACCTTCATGAACTACAACTGTCCTCACTGGAACTAGTCTCTCTAGACAGATGTGTCCAGCAAAGTACCAATGCTCCAGCTTAATACGCCTGTACAAGTTCCAGCGTCAGTTGGGACAGAGAGGATGAGTTGGAAAAGGGAAATGTGTCACCGGTAATGTCACTGACATTTCTGTTTTTCCTTCTTCTTTCTTCCCCCTTTTGAAACGTCCACGAGAAGCTGACATCCTCCCCAGACCTTGTGCCATTGTCTGTTGGCCTATGTTGCTTCAAGGTCAAGGATATCCCAGACTACACTGGAACTAAAATAACACCCCATACCAAGACGAAACCACATGAGATGCTTTAAAATGAAAAACATCCTGAAACCTGGCCATCCACAACCTCCTCAGCCAGTCCCCCTACCCCCTACCAATCCCTGAGTGACCCCTCTGCCCTGTCTAACCATTCACTTCTGTATCAGGGGGGTACTCTGTGTGTGTGGAGGGGGTACTGAATGTATGTTGGGAGTGGGTACTGTGTGTGTGCTGGGGTGGTACTGTGTGTGTGCTGTGGGTGGTACTGTGTGTGTGGGGGGGGGCTGTGGGTGGTACTGTGTGTCTGTGGGGGGTGTGTGTGCTGTGTGTGTGTGTGTGTGTGTGTGTGTGTGTGTGTGTGTGTGTGTTGGGGGTACTGTGTGTGTATTAGATGGGTTCTACGTGTGTGGGGGGTGTGTGTGTGTGGCTGTGTGTGTTTGGGAAGTTCTAATGTGTGTGTGTTGGGGGTTACTGTGTGAGTGTGTGTGTGTTGGTGGGGTCATGTGTGTGTGTGTGTTGGGGGTACTGTGTGAGTGTGTGTGTGTGTTGGGGGTACTTTGTGTGTTTTGGGGTGGACTTTGTGTGGTGTGCTGTGGGGGGGTACTGTGAGTGGTGTGTTTTGGGGGGTACTGTGTGGTGTGTTTGGGGGGGTACCCTGTGGTGTGTTTGGGGGGGGTACTCTGTGTGGTGTGTTTGGGGGTACTGTGTGTGGTGTGTTTGGGGGTACTGTGTGTGGTGTGTTTTGGGGGGTGGGTACTGTGTGTGGTGTGTTTGGGGGTTACTGTGTGTGGTGTGTTTTGGGGTGGGGGGGGTAAAGTGTGTGTGTGTGTCAGGGGGTACTGTGTGTGTGCTGGGGTGGTACTGTGTGTCTGTGGGGGGGGGTGCTGTGTGTGTGTGTGTGTGTGTGTTGGGGGTACTGTGTGTGTATGAGATGTGTTCTGTGTGTGTGTGTGTGGGGGTGTATGTGTGTGTGTGTTGGGGGGTACTGTGTGTTTGTGTGTGTTGGGGGTACTGTGTGTGTATTAGATGTGTTCTGTGTGTGTGTTGGGGGCGTAATGTGTGTGTGTGTGTGTGTGTGTTGGGGGTACTGTGTGTGTATTAGATGTGTTCTGTGTGTGTGTGGGGGGGGGTTGTGTGTGTATGTGTGTGTTGGGGGGTACTGTGTGTTTGTGTGTGTTTGGGAAGTAATGTGTGTGTGTTGGGGGTTACTGTGTGAGAGTGTGTGTGTGTTGGGGGTACTGTGTGTGTATTAGATGTGTTCTGTGTGTGTGGGGGGGGGGGTTGTGTGTGTATGTGTGTGTTGGGGGTACTGTGTGTTTGTGTGTGTTTGGGAAGTAATGTGTGTGTGTTGGGGGTTACTGTGTGAGTGTGTGTGTGTGTTGGGGGGTACTGTTTCAACTGTTCTGCCTTACTATTATTTGACCATGCTGGTCATTTATGAACATTTGAACATCTTGGCCATGTTCTGTTATAATCTCCACCCGGCACAGCCAGAAGAGGACTGGCCACCCCACATATGCTCTCTCTAATTCTCTCTTTCTTTCTCTCTCTCGGAGGACTTGAGCCCAAGGACCGTGCCCCAGGACGACCTGACATGATGACTCCTTGCTGTCCCCAGTCCACCTGACTGTGCTGCTGCTCCAGTTTCAACTGTTCTGCCTTATTATTATTCGACCATGCTGGTCATTTATGAACATTTGAACATCTTGGCCATGTTCTGTTATAATCTCCACCCGGCACAGCCAGAAGAGGACTGGCCACCCCACATAGCCTGGTTCCTCTCTAGGTTTCTTCCTATGTTTTGGCCTTTCTAGGGAGTTTTTCCTAGCCACCGTGCTTCTACACCTGCATTGCTTGCTGTTTGGGGTTTTAGGCTGGGTTTCTGTACAGCACTTTGAGATATCAGCTGATGTACGAAGGGCTATATAAATAAATTGGATTTTATTTTATTTGTGTGAGTGTGTGTGTTTGTGTGTGTGTGTTGGGGGGTACTTTGTGTGTTTTGGGGTGGACTTTGTGTGGTGTGCTTTGGGGGGGGTACTGTGAGTGGTGTGTTTTGGGGGTACTGTGTGGTATGTTTGGGGGGGGTACTCTGTGTGGTGTGTTTGGGGTTACTGTGCGTGGTGTGTTTTGGGGTGGGGGGGTAAAGTGTGTGTGCGTGTGTGTCAGGGGGTACTGTGTGTGTGCTGGGGGTGGTACTGTGTGTCTGTGGGGGGGGGGCTGTGTGTGTGTGTGTGTGTGTGTGTGTGTGTGTGTGTGTGTGTGTGTGTGTGTGTGTGTGTGTGTGTGTGTGTGTGTGTGTGTGTGTGTGTGTGTGTGTGTGTGTGTGTACTGTGTGTGTGTGGGGGGGGGGGGGGGGGGGGTTGTGTGTGTATGTGTGTGTTGGGGGTACTGTGTGTTTGGGAAGTAATGTGTGTGTGTTGGGGGTTACTGTGTGTGAGTGTGTGTGTGTTGGGGGTACTGTGTGTTTGTGTGTGTTTGGGAAGTAATGTGTGTGTGTTGGGGGTTACTGTGTGAGAGTGTGTGTGTGTTGGGGGGTAATGTGTGTGTGTGTGTGTTGGGGGGTACTGTGTGTGTATTAGATGTGTTCTGTGTGTGTGGGGGCATTTTGAGATATCAGCTGATGTACGAAGGGCTATATAAATAAATTGGATTAGATTTTATTTGTGTGAGTGTGTGTGTGTGTGTGTGTTGGGGGTACTTTGTGTGTTTTGGGGTGGACTTTGTGTGGTGTGTTTTGGGGAGGTACTGTGTGTGGTCTGTTCTGGGGGGTACTGTGAGTGGTGTGTTTTGAGGTAGGGTACTGTGTGTGGTGTTTTTTTGGGGGGGGGGAGTACTGTGAGTGGTGTGTTGGGGGGTACTGTGTGTGGTGTGTTTTGGGGGGTACTGTGTGTGGTGTGTTTGGGGGTTCCGTGCGTGGTGTGTTTTGGTGGTACGGTGTGTGGTGTGTTTTGGGGGGTACTGTGTGTGGTGTGTTTGGGGGGGGTGTACTGTGTGTGGTGTTTTTGGGGGTACTGTGTGTGGTGTTTTGGGAGGGTACTGTGTGTGGTGAGTTTGGGGGTACTGTGTGTGGTGTGTTTGGGGGTACTGTGCGTGGTGTGTTTTGGTGGTACGGTGTGTGGTATGATTTGGGGGGTACCGTGTGTGGTGTGTTTTGGGGGGTACTGTGTGTGGTATGATTTGGGGGGTACTGTGTGTGGTGTGTTTTGGGGGTACTGTGTGTGGTGTGTTTTGGGGGGTACTGTGTGTGGTGTGTTTTGGTGGTACGGTGTGTGGTATGATTTGGGGGGTACCGTGTGTGGTGTGTTTGGGGGGTACTGTGTGTGGTATGATTTGGGGGGTACTGTGTGTGGTGTGTTTTGGGGGGTACTGTGTGTGGTGTGTTTTGGGGGGTACTGTGTGTGGTGTGTTTTGGTGGTACGGTGTGTGGTATGATTTGGGGGGTACTGTGTGTGGTGTGTTTGGGGTGCACTGTGTGTGGTGTGTTTGGGGGGTACTCTGTGTGGTGTGTTTTGAGGTAGGGTACTGTGTGTGGTGTTTTCTTTTGGGGGGTACTGTGAGTGGTGTGTTTTGGTGGTACGGTGTGTGGTGTGTTTTGGGGGGTACTGTGTGTGGTGTGTTTGGGGGTACTGTTTGTGGTGTTTTGGGGGGTGTACTGTGAGTGGTGTTTTGGGGGGTACTCTGTGTGGTGTGTTTTGAGGTAGGGTACTGTGTGTGGTGTTTTCTTTTGGGGGGGTACTGTGAGTGGTGTGTTTTGGTGGTACGGTGTGTGGTGTGTTTTGGGGGTACTGTGTGTGGTGTGTTTGGGGGGTACTGTTTGTGGTGTTTTGGGGGGTGTACTGTGAGTGGTGTTTTGGGGGTACTGTGTGTGGTGTGTTTGGGGGTACTGTGTGTGGTGTGTTTGGGGGTACTGTGTGTGGTGTGTTTGGGGGTACTGTGCGTGGTGTTTTGGGGGTGTACTGTGTGTGGTGTGTTTCGGGGGTACGGTGTGTGGTGTGTTTGGTGGGGGGTACTGTGTGTGTGGTGTGTTTGGGGGGTACTGTGTGTGGTGTTTTGGGGTGGTACTGAGTGTGGTGTGTTTGGGGGTGGGGTACTGTGTGTGGTGTGTTTTGGGGGTACTGTGTGTGATGTGTTTTGGGGGGTACTGTGTGTGGTGTGTTTTGGGGGAGGTGGTACTGTGTGTGGTGTGTGTGGTGTGTTTTGGGGAGTGCTGTGTGTGGTGTGTTCTGGGGGGTAATGTGTGGTGTGTTTTTCGGGTTGGGGTACTGTGTGTGGTGTGTTTTGGGGGTGTACTGTGTGTGGTGTTTTTGGGCGGGTACTGAGTGTGGTGTTTTTGGGGGTGGGGTACTGTGTGTGGTGTGTGGTGTGTTTTGGGGGATACTGTGTGTGATGTGTTTTGGGGGGTACTGTGTGTGATGTGTTTGTGGGGGGTCCTGTGTGAGGTGTGTTTGGGGGGTACTGTGTGTAGTGTGTTTTTGGGGGTACTGCGTGTGGTGTGTTTGGGGGTACTGTGTGTGGTGTGTTTTGAGGGGGGGTACTGTGTGTGGTGTGTTTTTGGGGGGTACGGTGTGTGGTGTGCTTGGGGGTACTGAGTGTGGTGTGGTTGGGGGGTGGGGTACTGTGTGTGGTGTGTGGTGTGTTTTGGGGGTACTGTGTGTGATGTGTTTTGGGGGGTGGTACTGTGTGTGGTGTGTGTGGTGTGTTTTGGGGAGTGCTGTGTGTGGTGTGTTCTGGGGGGTACTGTGTGTGGTGTGTTTTTCGGGTTGGGGTACTGTGTGTGGTGTGTTTGGGGGTGTACTGTGTGTGGTGTTTTTGGGGGTACTCTGTGTGGTGTGTTTTGGGGAGGTACTGTGTGTGATGTGTTTCGGGGGTACTGTGAATGGTGTGTTTTGAGGTAGGGTACTGTGTGTGGTGTTTTTTTTGGGGGGGGTACTGTGAGTGGTGTGTTGGGGGGTACTGTGTGTGGTGTGTTTTGGGGGGTACTGTGTGTGGTGTGTTTGGGGGTTCCGTGCGTGGTGTGTTTTGGTGGTACGGTGTGTGGTGTGTTTTGGGGGGTACTGTGTGTGGTGTGTTTGGGGGTACTGTTTGTGGTGTTTTGGGGGTGTACTGTGAGTGGTGTTTTTGGGGGTACTGTGTGTGGTGTTTTGGGGGTACTGTGTGTGGTGTGTTTGGGGGTACTGTGTGTGGTGTGTTTGGGGGTACTGTGTGTGGTGTGTTTGGGGGTACTGTGTGTGGTGTTTTGGGGTGGTACTGAGTGTGGTGTGTTTGGGGGTGGGGTACTGTGTGTGGTGTGTGGTGTGTTTTGGGCGGTACTGTGTGTGATGTGTTTTGGGGGTACTGTGTGTGGTGTGTTTTGGGGGAGGTGGTACTGTGTGTGGTGTGTGTGGTGTGTTTTGGGGAGTGCTGTGTGTGGTGTGTTCTGGGGGGTAATGTGTGGTGTGTTTTTCGGGTTGGGGTACTGTGTGTGGTGTGTTTTGGGGGTGTACTGTGTGTGGTGTTTTTGGGCGGGTACTGAGTGTGGTGTTTTTGGGGGTGGGGTACTGTGTGTGGTGTGTGGTGTGTTTTGGGGGATACTGTGTGTGATGTGTTTTGGGGGTACTGTGTGTGATGTGTATGAGGGGGTCCTGTGTGAGGTGTGTTTTTGGGGGTACTGCGTGTGGTGTGTTTGGGGTGTGGGGTACTGTGTGTGGTGTGTTTTGGGGGTACTGTGTGTGGTGTGTTTTGAGGGGGGGTACTGTGTGTGGTGTGTTTTTTGGGGGTACGGTGTGTGGTGTGTTTGGGGGTACTGAGTGTGGTGTGTTTGGGGGTGGGGTACTGTGTGTGGTGTGTGGTGTGTTTTGGGGGTACTGTGTGTGATGTGTTTTGGGGGGTGGTACTGTGTGTGGTGTGTGTGGTGTGTTTTGGGGAGTGTTGTGTGTGGTGTGTTCTGGGGGTACTGTGTGTGGTGTGTTTTTCGGGTTGGGGTACTGTGTGTGGTGTGTTTTGGGGGTGTACTGTGTGTGGTGTTTTTGGGGGTACTGAGTGTGGTGTGTTTGGGGGTGGGGTACGGTGTGTGGTGTGTTTTGGGGGATACTGTGTGTGATGTGTTTTGGGGGTATTGTGTGTGATGTGTTTGGTGGGGTCCTGTGTGAGGTCTGTTTGGGGGAGTACTGTGTGTGGTGTGTTTGGGGGTACTGTGTGTGTGTTTGGGGGGTACTGTGTGTGGCGTGTTTTGGGGGTGTCCTGTGTGTGGTGTGTTTTGGGGGGTACTGTGTGTGTGTTTTGGGGTGGGGTACTGTGTGTGGTTTGTTTGGGGAGTACTGTGTGTGGTGTGTTTGGGGGAACTGTGTGTGGTGTGTTTGGGGGTAATGTGTGTAGTGTGTTTGGGGGGTAATGTGTGTGGTGTGTTTGGGGAGTACTGTGTGTGGTGTGTTTGGGGGAGGGTACTCTGTGTGGTGTGTTTTGGGGGGTACTGTGTGTGGTGTGTTTTTGGGGGGTACGGTGTGTGGTGTGTTTGGGGGGTACTGTGTGTAGTGTGTTTGGGGGGTACTGTGTGTGGTGTGTTTGGGGGTACTGTGTGTGGTGTTTTTTGGGGGGGGTACTGAGTGTGGTGTGTTTGGGGGTGGGGTACTGTGTGTGGTGTGTGGTGTGTTTTGGGGGTATTGTGTGTGATGTGTTTTGGGGGTACTGTGTGTGGTGTGTGTGGTGTGTTTTGGGGAGTGCTGTGTGCGGTGTGTTCTGGGGGGTACTGTGTGTGATGTGTTTTGGGGGTACTGTGTGTGGTGTGTGTGGTGTGTTTTGGGGGATACTGTGTGTGATGTGTTTTGGGGGTACTGTGTGTGATGTGTTTGGTGGGGTCCTGTGTGAGGTCTGTTTGGGGGTACTGTGTGTGGTGTGTTTGGGGCGTGGGGTACTGTGTGTGGTGTGTTTTGAGGGGGGGGTACTGAGTGTGATGTGTTTTTGAGGGGGTACTCTGTGTGGTGTGTTTTGGGGTGGGGTACTGTGTGTGGTGTGTTTTGGGGTGGGTACTGTGTGTGGTGTGTTTGGGGGTACTGTGTGAGGTGTGTTTGGGGGGTACTCTGTGTGTGTGTTTTGGGGTGGGGTACTGTGTGTGGTGTGTTTTGGGTTGGGTACTGTGTGTGGTGTGTTTGGGGGTACTGTGTGAGGTGTGTTTGGGGGGTACTGTGTGTGGTGTGTTTGGGGGTACTGTGTTTTGGGGGGTACAGTGTGTGGTGTGTTTGTGGGTCCTGTATGTGGTGTGTTTTGGGGGTGAGGTAGTGTGTGTGGTGTTTTCTTTTGGGGGGGGGGTACTTGGTGCCACTTGGGGGGCTTCCTCTTTCTAACACACGGAATCAGCCCCAACACCACCCAGGCCCATTCAGCTCCTTTCCACAGAGCAGTCTGTGGTAATGAAGATGGCCCTGGGAATGGACACACCATGAATGAAGCCCAACTACTTATTGATGTGGGATTGACTAGTTAGAGAGAGAGTTAGAGAGAGAGTTAGAGAGAGAGTTAGAGAGAGAGTTAGAGAGTTAGAGAGTTAGAGAGAGAGAGAGAGAGAGAGAGTTAAAGAGATATGCTGTCTGTCCAGCGCTGCTCATGCAAAAAGGTGACAATGTCATTAAAGTGTTTACCATACCAGATAACTAGAAGACTGTAAAGTGGGCTGAATCCCAAACAAGAGTAGGATAGCCTACACATCTACATCACAGGGTTTGAAATGTTTTAAAATTGAACCTTTATTTAACTAGCTAAGTTAACAGTGCTGATGCAGTAACTCAATGGATAACTATTCATTTGCATCTAAGGAGATAAAATATGACAAGAATGACAACTTGCTCTGTGATATATCAATGAATTACCTTTGTATGTATGGTACAGCCAGTAGATGTATGGTCCAGCCAGTAGATGTATGGTCCAGCCAGTAGATGTATGGTCCAGCCAGTAGATGTATGGTCCAGCCAGTAGATGTATGGTCCAGCCAGTAGATGTATGGTCCAGCCAGTAGATGTATGGTCCAGCCAGTAGATGTATGGTCCAGCCAGTAGATGTATGGTCCAGCCAGTAGATGTATGGTCCAGCCAGTAGATGTATGGTCCAGCCAGTAGATGTATGGTCCAGCCAGTAGATGTATGGTCCAGCCAGTAGATGTATGGTCCAGATGTATGGTCCAGCCAGTAGATGTATGGTCCAGCCAGTAGATGTATGGTCCAGCCAGTAGATGTATGGTCCAGCCAGTAGATGTATGGTCCAGCCAGTAGATGTATGGTCCAGCCAGTAGATGTATGGTCCAGCCAGTAGATGTATGGTCCAGCCAGTAGATGTATGGTCCAGCCAGTAGATGTATGGTCCAGCCAGTAGATGTATGGTCCAGCCAGTAGATGTATGGTCCAGCCAGTAGATGTATGGTCAGCCAGTAGATGTATGGTCCAGCCAGTAGATGTATGGTCCAGCCAGATGTATGGTCCAGCCAGTAGATGTATGGTCCAGCCAGTAGATGTATGGTCCATGGTCCAGCCAGTAGATGTATGGTCCAGCCAGTAGATGTATGGTCCAGCCAGTAGATGTATGGTCCAGCCAGTAGATGTATGGTCCAGCCAGTAGATGTATGGTCCAGCCAGTAGATGTATGGTCCAGCCAGTAGATGTATGGTCCAGCCAGTAGATGTAGATGATATGGTCCAGCCAGTAGATGTATGGTCCAGCCAGTAGATGTATGGTCCAGCCAGTAGATGTATGGTCCAGCCAGTAGATGTATGGTCCAGCCAGTAGATGTATGGTCCAGCCAGTAGATGTATGGTCCAGCCAGTAGATGTATGGTCCAGCCAGTAGATGTATGGTCCAGCCAGTAGATGTATGGTCCAGCCAGTAGATGTATGGTCCAGCCAGTAGATGTATGGTCCAGCCAGTAGATGTATGGTCCAGCCAGTAGATGTATGGTCCAGCCAGTAGATGTATGGTCCAGCCAGTAGATGTATGGTCCAGCCAGCCAGTAGATGTATGGTCCAGCCAGTAGATGTATGGTCCAGCCAGTAGATGTATGGTCCAGCCAGTAGATGTATGGTCCAGCCAGTAGATGTATGGTCCAGCCAGTAGATGTATGGTCCAGCCAGTAGATGTATGGTCCAGCCAGTAGATGTATGGTCCAGCCAGTAGATGTATGGTCCAGCCAGTAGATGTATGGTCCAGCCAGTAGATGTATGGTCCAGCCAGTAGATGTATGGTCCAGCCAGTAGATATATGGTCCAGCCAGTAGATGTCAGATGTATAGCATTCTAAAGCCATCTACACTAGTATGCACGTTGCTATTTTTAACCTAAAACAGTGAGCTGGAACTGTCTTTTCTCTTTACCTTGTCAATCATTCTCAGAAACATAAACTCTTTTGAAAGAACATGTTGTTAATAGTCTCCCCAGAGGTCAGACGTCTAAGGCACTGAATCTCAGGGCTTGAAGTGTCACTACAGACACCCTGGTTCGAATCCAGGCTGTATCACAACCGGCCATGATTGGGAGTCCCATAGGGTGGTGCACAATTAACCCAGCGTCATCTGGGTTTGGCCGGTGTAGGCCGTCATTGTAAATAAGAATTTGTTCTTAATTAACTGACTTGCCTAGTTAAATAAAGGTTAGTTGATAGTGTTTGAAACAGGCAGAACATTAAATGTTGCCCAGTTGAAGAGTGGTGTTGTGAAGCAGTGCATAGCTTTAATATTGTTTTACCTTGACTATAAGGTTACTACAATTACATCTGATGTCCTGTTTCATTGAACAGTCCTGTTCAAAAGGCATTTCCTAACTGCAAAGTACTGAACCAATCACTTTTAACCTGGTAGCTTAAAAGTGCTTTTTTTTAATGAGTCCCCGGGAAACGAAATAATGACTATAAAGGTCCTTACCATGTAATTCAAATGTTTACCATACCAGATAACTAGAATACTGTAAAGTGGGCTGAATCCCAGCCAAGAGTAGGATAGCCTACACACCTACACACATACACAGCTTTACACCTACACACATACACCTACACACCTACACAGCTACTGTACACACCTACACACATACACCTACACAGCTACTGTACACACCTACACGCATACACACACACACACCTACACACCTACACCTACACACATACAGATACACACATACACACCTACACCTACTCACATACACACCTACACCTACACATATACACTTACACACCTACATACCTATACACATACACACCTACACACCTACACAAACACAGACCCAGAGGAAATGAAAGCCAGGGAGGCTGCATTATTTTGACAGGTAAAATGTGAATATTTAGACTGTCTGAAAGCTTTGGGTGATAGTGAAGGGTAGCTGTCGACGGTGGACCTCTCAGTCTCTAGTAAATGACTGGCCTGATCGGCTCCTCTGTAGTAATTACCTAAATGGGCTCATTCAAAACCTCTTCATTGTCGAATTAGTTAATTAATTAGCTGTTTCACTGACAGGATAATGGTGAGAGCATGCTAAATAGATTAGTCTGGAACTTGATTTATTGCTGCAAGCCACGCCTCCTTTTTTTGTTTATCTCTCAATCCTCCTTTCCCTTCCTTGCCTCTGTTCTCTCTCTTCTCCCTCTCTATTCTCTCTCTGTTCTCTCTCTTCTCCCTCTCTATTCTCTCTCTATTCTCTCTCTGTTCTCTCTCTTCTCCCTCTCTATTCTCTCTCTGTTCTCTCTCTTCTCCCTCTCTATTCTCTCTCTATTCTCTCTCTGTTCTCTCTCTTCTCTTGCTCCTATTCTCTCTGTTCTCTCTATTCTCTCTTCTCCCTCTCTATTCTCTCTCTGTCTCTCTCTTCTCCCTCTCTATTCTCTCTCTATTCTCTCTCTATTCTCTCTCTTCTCCCTCTCTATTCTCTCTCTATTCTCTCCCTGTTCTCTCTCTATTCTCTCTCTCTCTATTCCCTCTTTCTCTCTCTTCTCTCTCTCTATTCTCTCTCTTCTCTCTCTATTCTCTCTCTTCTCTCTCTATTCTTTCCTCTCTCTAATCTCTCTCTCTACTCTCTCTATTCTCTCTCTTCTCTCTCTATCCTCTCTCTTCTCTCTCTATTCCTTCTCTTCTCTCTCTCTATTCTCTCTTCTCTCTCTATTCTTTCCTCTCTCTAATCTCTCTCTCTACTCTCTCTATTCTCTCTCTTCTCTCTCTATCCTCTCTCCTCTCTCTCTATTCCTTCTCTCCTCTCTTTCTCTATTCTCTCTTTCTATACTCTCGTCTCTGTCTAATCTCTCTCTCTCTATTATCTATCTTTTCTCTCTCTTCTCTCTCTTTTCTCTCTCTCCTCTCTCTATTCTCTCTCTCTTTTCTCTCTCTCCTCTCTCTATTCTCTCTCTCTTATCTCTCTTCTCTCTCTCTATTCTCTCTCTTCTTGCTCTATTCTCTCTCTATTCTCTCTTCCCTCTCCTCTTTACTCTCTATTCTCTCTTCTCTCACTCTTCTCTCTTCTCTCTCTTCTCTCCCTTCTTCTCTCTTCTCTCTCTTCTCTCCCTTCTCTATTCTCTCTTCTCTCTGTCTCTTCATGATCTCTTTTCTCTCTTCTTTATTCTATCTATCTCTTCTCTCTCTATTCTCTCTATTCTCTCTCTCTTCTTTCTCTATTTTCTCTCTATTCTCTCTTAGAGAGAAAAGTATTATATCCCCTCGTTATTCTCTCTCTTCTCATCTTTTATCATCTCTGTGTATTTGACCATCAATCAGCCACCCACCTACTCTCTGAAAACCCCCGTCACAGACATGAAGCTCAGCATCTGATAAGACAAAGATAGTTTACTGCTTCAGATGCATCTAATCAGACTGTTGGAGAGTATATGATGATTAATGTGGGATGTGAACAGATTGCACTTATGACACTGTACTGTAGTCAGTTCAAAGGTAGTGTTTTTATGTGTAACGCTGGCCTTAAGTGTGTGTCGTATAGGCTCTCTTATACTACAGTTTTAACAGGGGCAGGGGCATGAACTGAACCGTCAACCTGCTTGTCACGTCAAAGGACAGAGAGAGTGTGGTGTCAGAGAGATGAAGATAGAGACAGAAATAGAGGGAAGGAAAGAGAGAGAGAGACAGAGGGAGTGTGAGAGAGATAGAGACAGAGAAATAGAGGGAAGGAAAGAGAGAGAGAGAGGCAGAGGGAGTGTGAGAGAGAGAGAGACAGAAAAATGGAGGGAAGGAAAGAGAGAGAGACAGAGAAATGGAGGGAGTGTGTGAGAGAGAGGGAGTGTGAGAGAGAGAGAGAGAGAGACAGAGAAATAGAGGGTAAGAGAGAGGGAGGGAGTGTGTGAGAGAGAGGGAGTGTGAGAGAGAGAGAGAGAGAGAGAGAAATAGAGGGAAGGAAAGAGAGAGAGGCAGAGAGAGAGAGAGAGAGAGAGAGAGAGAGAGAGAGAGAGAGACAGATAAATAGAGGGTAAGAGAGAGAGAGAGAGAGAGAGAGAGAGA
>NC_060188.1:81467061-81469561 GCF_021184085.1 Oncorhynchus gorbuscha | reverse complement strand
TCTCTTCCTTTCTGTCTCTGTCTCTGTCTCTTTCTCTTCTGTCTGTCTCTGTCTGTCTCTGTCTGTTCTGTCTGTCTCTTTCTCTTCCTTTCTGTCTCTTTCTCTTCTTTCTGTCTCTGTCTCTTCCTTTCTGTCTCTGTCTCTTCCTTTCTGTCTCTGTCTCTTCCTTTCTGTCTCTGTCTCTGTCTCTTCTCTTCCTTTCTGTCTCTGTCTCTGTCTCTTCCTTTCTGTCTCTTCTCTTTTTCTGTCTCTGTCTGTCTCTTTCTCTTCCTTTCTGTCTCTGTCTGTCTCTGTCTCTTCCTCTGTCTCTTCTCTTCTCTTCCTTTCTGTCTCTTTCTGTCTCTTTCTCTTCCTTTCTGTCTCTTTCTCTTCTTTCTGTCTCTTTCTCTTCCTTTCTGTCTCTGTCTCTGTCTCTTTCTCTTCCTTTCTGTCTCTGTCTGTCTCTGTCTCTTCTCTTCCTTTCTGTCTCTGTCTCTGTCTCTGTCTCTTCTTTCTGTCTCTGTCTCTGTCTCTGTCTCTCTTCTGTCTCTTTCTGTCTCTTTCTCTTCTTTCTGTCTCTGTCTCTGTCTCTTTCTCTTCTGTCTGTCTCTGTCTCTTTCTCTTCCTTTCTGTCTCTGTCTCTTCCTTTCTGTCTCTGTCTCTTCCTTTCTGTCTCTGTCTCTTCTGTCTTTCTGTCTCTGTCTCTGTCTCTTTCTCTTCTTTCTGTCTCTGTCTCTGTCTGTCTGTCTCTGTCTCTTCCTTTCTGTCTCTGTCTCTGTCTCTGTCTCTGTCTCTTCCTTTCTGTCTCTGTCTCTGTCTCTTCTTTCTGTCTCTTTCTCTTCTTTCTGTCTCTGTCTGTCTCTTCTCTGTCTCTGTCTCTTCCTCTGTCTCTGTCTCTTCTTTCTGTCTCTGTCTGTCTGTCTCTTTCTCTTCCTTTCTGTCTCTGTCTCTTTCTCTGTCTGTCTCTTTCTCTTCCTTTCTGTCTCTGTCTCTTTCTGTCTTTCTGTCTCTTTCTCTTCCTTTCTGTCTCTGTCTCTTCTTTCTCTCTGTCTCTTCCTTTCTGTCTCTGTCTCTTCTGTCTGTCTCTGTCTCTTCTCTTTCTGTCTCTTTCTGTCTCTGTCTCTGTCTCTTCCTTTCTGTCTCTGTCTGTCTGTCTGTCTCTGTCTCTTCCTTTCTGTCTCTGTCTCTTCCTGTCTCTGTCTCTTCCTTTCTGTCTCTGTCTTTCTGTCTCTTCTCTCTTCTTTCTGTCTCTTTCTCTTCTTTCTGTCTCTTTCTGTTCTTTCTTTCTGTCTCTTTCTCTCTCTCTCTCTGTCTCTTCTCTCTCTCTCTCTCTTCTCTCTCTGTCTCTCTCTCTTTCTGTCTCTTCCTCTCTGTCTCTTCTCTTCCTCTGTCTCTGTCTCTTTCTCTTCTCTGTCTCTTCTGTCTCTTTCTGTCTCTGTCTCTGTCTCTTTCTCTTCCTTTCTGTCTCTGTCTCTTCCTTTCTGTCTCTGTCTCTTCCTTTCTGTCTCTGTCTGTCTCTTCTTTCTGTCTCTGTCTCTGTCTCTTCCTTTCTGTCTCTTTCTCTTCCTTTCTGTCTCTGTCTCTTTCTCTTCCTTTCTGTCTCTGTCTTTCTTCCTTTCTGTCTCTGTCTCTGTCCTTTCTGTCTCTTTCTCTTCCTTTCTGTCTCTGTCTCTGTCTCTGTCTGTCTCTGTCTCTTCCTTTCTGTCTCTGTCTCTGTCTCTGTCTCTGTCTCTGTCTCTGTCTCTTCTCTTCCTTTCTGTCTCTGTCTCTGTCTCTCTCTTCCTTTCTGTCTCTTTCTCTTCCTTTCTGTCTCTTCTCTGTCCTTTCTGTCTCTTTCTGTTCCTTTCTGTCTCTGTCTCTTCCTTTCTGTCTCTGTCTTCTTTCTGTCTCTTCTCTTCCTTTCTGTCTCTGTCTCTTCCTGTCTGTCTCTGTCTCTTCCTTTCTGTCTCTGTCTGTCTGTCTGTCTCTGTCTCTTCCTTTCTGTCTCTGTCTCTGTCTCTGTCTCTTCCTTTCTGTCTCTGTCTGTCTGTCTGTCTCTGTCTCTTCCTTTCTGTCTCTGTCTGTTCCTCTGTCTCTGTCTGTCTCTGTCTCTGTCTGTCTCTTCTCTCTTCCTTTCTGTCTCTGTCTCTTTCTCTTCCTTTCTGTCTCTGTCTCTTTCTCTTCCTTTCTGTCTCTTTCTCTTCTCTTCCTTTCTGTCTCTGTCTCTTCTTTCTGTCTCTGTCTGTCTGTCTGTCTCTGTCTCTTCCTTTCTGTCTCTGTCTCTGTCTCTGTCTCTTCTTTCTGTCTCTGTCTGTCTGTCTGTCTCTGTCTCTTCCTTTCTGTCTCTGTCTGTCTGTCTGTCTGTCTCTGTCTCTTCCTTTCTGTCTCTGTCTGTCTGTCTCTGTCTCTTCCTTTCTGTCTCTGTCTGTCTCTGTCTCTTCCTTTCTGTCTCTGTCTGTCTCTGTCTCTTCCTTTCTGTCTCTGTCTGTCTCTTTCTCTTCCTTTCTGTCTCTGTCTCTTTCTCTTCCTTTCTGTCTGTCTC
>NC_060188.1:81429561-81462061 GCF_021184085.1 Oncorhynchus gorbuscha | reverse complement strand
CTCTGTCTCTTCCTTTCTGTCTCTGTCTCTGTCTCTGTCTCTTCCTTTCTGTCTCTGTCTCTGTCTCTTCCTTTCTGTCTCTGTCTCTGTCTCTTTCTCTTCCTTTCTGTCTCTTTCTCTTCCTTTCTGTCTCTTTCTCTTCCTTTCTGTCTCTTTCTCTTCCTTTCTGTCTCTTTCTCTTCCTTTCTGTCTCTTTCTCTTCCTTTCTGTCTCTGTCTCTTCCTTTCTGTCTCTGTCTCTTCCTTTCTGTCTCTGTCTCTTTCTCTTCCTTTCTGTCTCTGTCTCTGTCTCTTCCTTTCTGTCTCTGTCTCTTTCTCTTCCTTTCTGTCTCTGTCTCTTTCTCTTCCTTTCTGTCTCTGTCTCTTTCTCTTCCTTTCTGTCTCTGTCTCTTCCTTTCTGTCTCTTTCTCTTCCTTTCTGTCTCTGTCTCTTTCTCTTCCTTTCTGTCTCTTTCTCTTCCTTTCTGTCTCTTTCTCTTCCTTTCTGTCTCTTTCTCTTCCTTTCTGTCTCTTTCTCTTCCTTTCTGTCTCTTTCTCTTCCTTTCTGTCTCTTTCTCTTCCTTTCTGTCTCTTTCTCTTCCTTTCTGTCTCTCTCTCTCTCTCTCTCTCTCTCTCTCTCTCTCTCTCTCTCTCTCTCTCTCTCTCTCTCTCTCTCTCTCTGCATGCTGGGAGTGATTGGTGCATGCTGGGAATTGTTTGAGTGAAGGAGTGCGTGTGTTGTGGAGAGTTAGGTATTCACAACTTTCTTTCGGTTTGCTATTTCTTGGTGGCATTTTGTTTTGGTGCATGATTAACGTTATTATTATTTTTGTGTGGTAGAATTAAGTATTTTGTTTTGCGTATCAAAACTACCCTGATTTTGGCGGGGATGGCAGCCCGAATGGGGATGCCGTCCCTGTCACTTCGGCACGGCTTTAGGTGTGTTACTGAAGCTGCTGTCACGGTGGAGGAGTTTCTGGTCGCCGTAGGAGAGAAGGTAGGATATGAGAATATTGCTTATGCATCTCGGATGAATAAAGCTGTGGTGGTATTTCTTAAAGAAGAGTGTCTGGTAGATCGTATGGTTGAGTATGGTGTACTTCTTAAAGGAATGTTTATTCAAGTTACGCCGCTTTTTTCCCCGTCAACAAGGGTAACGATTTCAAATGTACCACCGTTTATTCCAAATGAGCTATTGGAGCGCGAGTTATTGCGCTTTGGGAAGTTCGCCAGTTCAATGAAGGTTGTCCCGTTGGGTTGCAAACACCCAGCGTTGAAACAGGTAATGTCATTTCGGCGACAGGTGTTTATGTTTTTGGACTCACCGGAGCAGACTTTAGAGTTATCGTTTAAAATCAAGTATGACAATAGATTGTATATGGTTTATGCTAGTACGGGTAATCAACGGTGTTTTGAGTGTGGAGAGTTTGGTCATAAGCGACATGCTTGCCCGAAAAGGGAGAAGGCAGAGGGAGAGGCACAGGTGGTTATCGTAATGCCTGGGCCCGCTGATGTAGGGAGAGGTGAGCTGACAGCGGTAGAGCAGCCACAAGCACCTGTTGCTGAGGAACAAGTTATCCTTGTTGAGGGCACGGGGTTGCAACCTGTATTAGAAGGTAATGTTATGCTGCAGAAAAATATTGTTGTAGAAGGTAAGGATGTATCTGAAGAGCCAGTTCCTCAGACTGGTGAGCAGGTGCCCAGTATGAGTGCTGGGGTAAAGGAGGGGGTTCATGTGGAGCTAGGCTCCCAGGGAGTGGAGGAGATGCCCACTACGAGTGCTGGGGTTCATGTTGAGCTAGGCTCCCAGGTAGTGGAGGAGTTGTCCATTATGAGTAATGAGGTACAAGAGGGTTTTCATGTGGAGCTAAGTTCCCAGGTAGTGGAGGAGATTCCCACTATGAGTGCTGGGGTTCATGTGGAGCTAGGCTCCCAGTTAATGGAGGAGATGCCCACTATGAGTAGTGATGTTCAGGTGGGGCTAGGCTCCCAGTTAATGGAGGAGATGCCCACTATGAGTAGTGATGTTCAGGTGGGGCTAGTCTCCCAGGTAGTGGAGGAGATGCTTGGTACGAGTGATGAGGTGCAAGTGGGGAGTGTTGAAAGGGATGTGGTAGAGGGGAGTCAGTTGTCTGTGGTCTCAGCTGAGGAGGATCAAGAGAAGGATATGGATGTCGCTTTGGAAATGACAGCTGATGGTGAGGACTCAGTTTATGATCTAGAGGAGGTAAATGAGTTTCTGGATCAGACTTTTGGGAAATCTGTCAAATTGGCAGATTATTTTGATGTTGATAAGTTTGTGAGGTCTGCTGTGATGTTGCAAAAGACGGTGGGGTTAGACCAGCTGAGTGAGAAGAAGCGGTTTCGCTTGAGGAAATTTATTACTGCTGTTGCAGCAGCAAAAGGTGGTGGGAAACGTGCTCAGGTTAAGAGAAGAAAAAAGAATAATGATGATGATCATGCTTCATAGGGTGTCTTTTTTCTCTTTGGTTTCTCTGTGGGCTCTTCTGCTTTTCTCTTCTTTTTTCTATATGGAAGTACTAAGGGTAGGTTCTCTTAATATGAATAAGAGGGCTTGGGTATTAGAAGTAATAAAACAGAAAAGGCTTAATGTAGTTTTTCTACAGGAGACACATAGTGATGAGGAAAATGAGGTTGACTGGGGTATGTGGTGGGAGGGGCAGCATGTACTCAGTCATGGTACTAATTTCAGTACTGGGGTGGCCATCTTGTTTTCCTCAGGCTTAGGGGTGACTGTGGTATCTACAACAGAGATTGTCAAGGGTCGGGTTTTATTGGTCAAGGTGGATGTTATGGGCTTTTTGTTTGTTTTGTTGAATGTTTATGCTCCTAATGAGGGTACAGAACGTATTGCTGTTTTTGATCAAATAAAGGAAACCTTAAGACAGTGTGATCAAGAGGGGTGTATGGTTTTAGGGGTGACTGGAATTGTACAGTGGATTTTACTGTTGATCGCACCGCTGAAGAACCTCACCTGCGGTCAGCCACTTGTCTGTCTGGCCTATTAAATGAGTTTGAACTTTCTGATGTGTGGAGAGTAAGGAATGCCAAAGTTAGGCAGTACACATGGCTAAAAATTAATGAAGGTTGTGTCAGTGCAGCAAGGTTAGACAGGTTGTATGTATCTGAGCAATACTGTAGTAGGGTGGGAAAGTGTGTCATTACTCCTGTGGGTTTCTCTGATCATCATATTGTTTCTGTTGATATTCATTTGTCCTGTCCACGAAGGTCATCACCTTACTGGTATTTTAATGTTAAATTGTTACATGATGTCATGTTTTGCGACAGGTTTGTGTTGTTTTGGGAAAAATGGAGGGTTATAAAGGGGAATTTTGAGTCCTTGAGACAATGGTGGGAGGTTGGGAAGGCCCAAATACGAGTATTTTGTCAACAGTATACGGCTCTGTCTCAAATTGTAGTTAAAGAGACTATCAAGGCCCTTGAACAGGACATCAACTCTATTGAATTGAAGCTGCTCACTCAGAACGACCCTGGACTAGTCATGAACTTACAGGACAAGAGACATGAACTAAGGTCGTTTCTGCATGAAAGAGTGAAGGGTGCCTTGATTAGGTCTCGTTTCGCTTCCCTCAAGGATATGGATGCTCCTAGTGCTTTTTTTTAAACCTAGGACAGTCGACGTTTCAACGTAAACAGATGGTCTGCCTTCGTCTCCCTGATGGGAAAGTGACTACGGATGATATTGAAATGCGTCAACATGCCGTGGATTTTTACTCGGCCCTCTATAAGGCGGAGGATTGTGACTCTCTGTGTACTGAACAGTTGTTAAATGGTCTTCCTCAATTGGGACCTGAGCAGAGAGTCGCATTGGATGCTGATATTACACTGCAGGAGCTGTCCACAGCAGTTATGCAGCTCTCATCAGGCCGAGCCCCTGGTATCGATGGTTTACCATCTGAGTTCTATAAGCACTTTTGGGGGTCTATTGGGGAGGATTTTTATGGAGTGCTGTGTGAATCTTTTCATGAGGGTTCTCTTCCTGTATCCTGTCAACGTGCGGTGCTTTCATTGTTGCCAAAAAAGGGGGATTTGGCTCTCATAAAAAATTGGAGATCTGTTGCTTTGCTGTGTGCAGAATACAAAATTGTTTCTAAATGTCTCTCAAACAGGTTGAAAGAGTATCTGGGACTGTTGATCCACAAGGACCAGTCCTACTGTGTACCTGATCGCTCTATTGTTGACAATTTGTTTATAATAAGAGATGTTTTAGATATTTGTAAACTGTCTGATGTAAATGTGGGTTTACTTTCGTTAGATCAGGAGAAGGCTTTTGATCGTGTGGACCATCAGTACCTGTTTAAAACAATGAAAGCCTTTGGGTTTGGGGATGTTTTTCTGTCTTGGGTGAATTTACTGTATGCTGGAGCCTCGTGTATGGTGAAGGTGGGTGGTGGTTTAAGTTGCCCCATCCCTGTCCAAAGGGGCATCAGGCAGGGATGCCCAATTTCAGGGCAGTTATATAGTCTGGCGATTGAACCAATGCTTTGTTTTTTAAGAGCGAAGCTTACTGGTTTCTCTGTGCCAGGTGTAATGAAGGGTCCCACGATAGCACTGTCTGCGTATGCAGATGACGTGATAGTTTTTATTACAGGGGCTGAGGATGTTAAGGTTCTCTCAAACACTTTAAAGGTGTATGAGGGGGCCTCCTCAGCTAGAGTCAATTGGGGAAAGAGTGAAGCGCTGTGGGCAGGTCGGCTTCAAACGGGGTCCACTCCAAGGTTACCAGGGGGGCTTCAGTGGGGCAGAGATGGGATGAAGATTTTGGGGGTTTTTCTAGGCTCTGATGTCTTTCAGAAAAAGAACTGGGAGGGTGTATTGGAGAAAGTGTGTGCCAGACTGTCAAGATGGAAATGGTTGCTACCCCAGCTGTCTTATAGGGGAAGGGTCCTGGTAGCTAATAATCTTGCTGCCTCTACCCTGTGGCACAGACTAATGATTTTACAGCCACCAAAGGGTCTGATACAAGAGCTTCAGAGGACCCTTGTCAATTTCTTCTGGTCTGGACAACACTGGATCAAAGCTGCAGCCCTGTACCTGCCACTGCACGAGGGTGGGCAAGGCCTGGTGGACATTTCCTCTAGGATCACGGCTTTCCGGCTCCAAGCAGCCCAGAGATTGTTGTACAGAGACTGTTCGAGCTGGGCTGAAACAGCCTACACATTGATGAGGAGAGCGGGCTGTTTGGGCTTAGACAAGCATCTTTTCCTCTTAAAGCTGGAGGGGGGTGATTTGACTGGCCTGACTCCATTTTATGAGTCTGTTATGCAGGCTTGGAGAGTCTTTGTTAAGTCCCGTAAGGCCGGCACGCCACCAGGGATGTGGCTTTTTGAAGAGCCTCTTTTTCATAACACTGCCATCCAGTCCCGTGTTCTGGGTTCAGCCAGCCTGCGTTCATGCCTGTTAGGCGTGGGGTGCACCAAGCTGGGTCATCTGATGCGGAGCAGGAGCAGATCGTTGGAGGAGCTGGGAGAAAGAGCGGGGATCCGATCATCTCGCCTACTGAAGAAGGTCGTCGATGAGGTCTGCGACTCGTTGCCAGTGCTTCATCTGAAGTATGTGACTGACACTTCCAATTCTGATCGGTGGAAGGAGGGTCTGGATTATGTTTTCCCTGCACTGATTGTTAGTGCTGCGATAGGGGCATTTGAAGAGGATGTGGGGATGCTGCTTTCCTTCGATACCCCGGAGCTGGGGAGTTCAAGGAGGTGGGAAAGAAGGCCATGTACAGAACATGTGTCAAGGTGTCCCATGCCTCTTCCCTGGAAGGGGTCAAATCAACGAGGTGGGCGGATGTGCTTGGTCCAGGTGCCTCTCCAAAAGGCTGTTGGCGATCATTATATAAACTACCTATTGAGGACAGCTGACCTCCAATGGAGGATAATACATGGAGCTATAGCCACTAACATGCATCTGGTACACCTGGACCCTACTGTTGGGGAGGGGTGTCCATTCTGTGCTGAGTCTGAATCTCTGGCACATCTGTTTTTACTGTGTCCCAGGTTGGTTGGGATGATTCAACTGATCACTGATTGGTTCTCAACGTTGGGAGAGGTTTTCTCTTCCCAACTGTATATATTTGGGCCAAAGTACAGGTTCAGTCAAAAGGGTGTAGTTGTGTTGCTTAATTTTGTGTTAGGGGCAGCAAAATTAGTGATATGGAAGACCAGAAAGAACAGCATTCGGGGACAGGGGTCTGTGGATGTGGTGGGAATGCTGGAGGGCATGTTGGCAGCGAGACTAAGGGTTGAGTTTGCATATTATAAACTTGTCAACAATATCGATCTGTTTTTGAGTATATGGGGTATTCAGAGGCTGTTGTGTTTAGTTACTGTGGAGGAGGAATTGGAGTTGTGTTTTTAATTGATGTGTAACTGTGGTTTTGTATGAGTATTTATTGTGTGGTGGGCCCCCAGACCCAATAAAGAGTATTTAAAACTCAAAAAAAACTCTCTCTCTCTCTCTCTCTCTCTCTCTCTCTCTCTCTCTCTCTCTCTCTCTCTCTCTCTCTCTCTCTCTCTCTCTCTCTCTCTCACCTTGCACTCTCCATTGATGCAGATGTCCATTGAGTCGGCCTGGCAGCGTGTTCCATCGATGACGGCCGGGGAGCGCTCAGTGTAGAAGTTATATCCCTCCGCCAGACAGTTCAGAGCACACGGCTTCACACCACCTGGAGCACACAGGGCAGAGGTCACAAGGTCAAACGTAGTGGACACACTTCCACAGGGCAGGTGACAAGTCATGTACACTTAGTTATAAATACAGTAGAGAGAGTTCAGCAAAAACGGAATATATAATATATGCCGTTTAGCAGACGCTTTTAACCAAAATAACTTATAGTCATGCATACATTTTACATATGGGTGGCACCAGGGAGAATCAAACCACAGCCCTTGGTTTTGTATGCACCATGTTTTACTGACTGAGCCACACCGACCACAAATTTAGTGTCATTAGAGACATTTGTCACAGAGACAGTAACCTGGACCAACACCCACAAACAGGAAGTAGAGGGCGGCCCAGACAGAAAACTAAGGTTCAGCCAGAAGGATTACAGGTTCCCACACAAATTATAACAGGTTCTATAACATCATCCATGATGAGTGACATCAGTAGGAATTCATCTATCTACAGTAAAATAAAATAATTCTGTTTACTATATTGATTTAAAAAAGCACAGATTTCCTTTTGTGGTGTTAGTTGTGAGCTAGGAGTCCCAGGAGACCAAGCAAGGCCAGGGCTGAGCTGTGCTCCTCTAGAGTTTGTTGATAGTAATAAAGAGTTCTATTCGTCAGCCCCCAGATCCTGGACCTGGGGAATGACGTCACTACAGCACTGTCACCGGGAGAGATAGCTGGGGCTGCCAACATAAACCACCGTTACACACACACACAACTACAAACGGGTGGAGAAAAACAGAGCGATGGATGGATTGACGCATTATTCCGATCTCACCTCCGGTGTAGGGCTTCCAGTTGTAGTATTTCCCACGGAACTGCAAACTGTCGAAGTCGGCACACTGCTTCTCACGGAAATCCCGCGATCCCAATGGACACGCCTGGAAAACAGAAAAACAAAAACGTTAGAATATGTCAGGGTATGCATCGCAGTGCTAGCTGTGCCACCAGAGATTCTGGGTTCGAGGCTCATGGGGTGACGCACAATTGGCCTAGCGTCATCCAGGTTAGGGAGGGTTTGGCCGGCAGGGATATCCTTGTCTCATCGCGCACTATTTTTATTTATTATTTTACCTTTATTTAACTAGGCAAGTCAGTTAAGAACAAATTCTTATTTTCAATGACGGCCTGGGAACAGTGGGTTAACTGGTCTAGGAACAGTGGGTTAACTGGTCTAGGAACAGTGGGTAGGCTGCCTGTTCAGGGGCAGAACAACAGATATGTACCTTGTCAGCTCAGGGATTCAAACTTGCAACCTTTCAGTTACTAGTCCAATGCTCTAACCACAAGGCTACCCTGCCACCCCAGAGACTCCTGTGTCGGGCCGGGTGCAGTGCACGCTGACCAGGTCGCTAGGTGTACGGTGTTTCCTCTCTGTGTGTGTGTGTGTGTGTGTGTGTGTGTGTGTGTGTGTGTGTGTGTGTGTGTGTGTGTGTGTGTGTGTGTGCGTGCGTGCGTGCGTGCGTGCGTGCGTGCGTGCGTGCGTGCGTGCGTGCGTGCGTGCGTGCGTATGTCTGATTTGGTCCTGCCGTACATACCTACACGTACGCTACGGTCACAAGACGCAGGCCTCCTAATTGTCCCTAGAATTTCTAAGCAAACAGCTGGAGGCAGGGCTTTTTCCTATAGAGCTCCATTTTTATGGAACGGTCTGCCTACCCATGTCAGAGACGCAAACTCGGTCTCAACCTTTAAGTATTTACTGAAGACTCATCTCTTCAGTGGGTCATATGATTGAGTGTAGTCTGGCCCAGGAGTGGGAAGGTGAACGGAAAGGCTCTGGAGCAACGAACCGCCGTTGCTGTCTCTGCTTGGCCGGTTCCCCTCTTTCCACTGGGATTCTCTGCCTCTAACTCTATTACAGGGGCTGAGTCACTGGCTTACTGGGGCTCTCTCATGCCGTCCCTGGAAGGGGTGTGTCACCTGAGTGGGTTGATTCACTGATGTGGTCATCCTGTCTGGGTTGGCGCCCCCACTTTGGTTGTGCCATGGCGGAGATCTTTGTGGGCTATACTCAGCCTTGTCTCAGGATGGTAAGTTGGTTGTTGAAGATATCCCTCTAGTGGTGTGGGGGCTGTGCTTTGGCAAAGTGGGTGGGGTTATATCCTTCCTGTTTGGCCCTGTTCGGGGGTGTCCTCGGATGGGGCCACAGTGTCTCCTGACCCCTCTTGTCTCAGCCTCCAGTATTTATGCTGCAGTAGTTTATGTGTCGGAGGGCAAGGGTCAGTTTGTTATATCTGGAGTACTTCTCCTGTCCTATTCGGTGTCCTGTGTGAATCTAAGTGTGCGTTCTCCAATTCTCTCCTTCTCTCTTTCTTTCTCTCTCTCGGAGGACCTGAGCCCAAGGACCATGCCCCAGGACTACCTGACATGATGACTCCTTGCTGTCCCCAGTCCACCTGGCCGTGCTGCTGCTCCAGTTTCAACTGTTCTGCCTTATTATTATTCGACCATGCTGGTCATTTATGAACATTTGAACATCTTGGCCATGTTCTGTTATAATCTCCACCCGGCACAGCCAGAAGAGGACTGGCCACCCCACATAGCCTGGTTCCTCTCTAGGTTTCTTCCTAGGTTTTGGCCTTTCTAGGGAGTTTTTCCTAGCCACCGTGCTTCTACACCTGCATTGCTTGCTGTTTGGGGTTTTAGGCTGGGTTTCTGTACAGCACTTTGAGATATCAGCTGATGTACGAAGGGCTATATAAATAAATTTGATTTGATTTGATATGTGTGTGTGCGTATGTGTGTGTGAAAACCAGCAGCACTTTCCCTCAAGACAAATAAAAACTCTTGAGTTTGCTCAGGTCAAAGCTATATCTCACAGGCTGAAAGTAGAGCAGGCTAAACAGGACTGAACACCCCCCCACACACACACACTACAGGCCTGAACCCAGCTGAAGGAAAGGGTGACCGACGTTCATTGCTATGCTGCATCAGATGGAGTGCTGCATCAGATGACCTGGCCTACACAGTCACTCGACCTAGACCCAATTAAAATGGTTTGGGATGAGTTGGACTGCAGAGTGAAGGAAAAGCTGCCAACAAGTGCTCAGCATATGTGGGAACTCCTTCAAGACTGTTGGAAAAGGATTCCAGGTGATGCTGGTTGAGGGAATGTCAAGAGTGTGCAAAGCTGTCATCAAGGCAAAGGGTGGCTACTTTGAGAATCTCAAATCTCAAATATATTTTTGGGTTACTGCATGATTCCATATGTGTTATTTCATAGTTTTGATGTCTTCACTATTATTCTACAATGTAGAAAATAGTAAAAATAAAGAAAAACCCTTGAATGAGTAGGTGAGTATGAATCTTATGTCTTAATTAAAGGGGCAGTGTTGTATTTTTAGACAGGCTTGATAATGGAAATAAGCCAATAGGCAGCGGGGTTAACTAGATTTGATTTTATTTATCCGTTATTTTACCAGGTAAGTTGACTGAGAACACGTTCTCATTTGCAGCAACGACCTGGGGAATAGTTACAGGGGAGAGGAGATGAATGAGCCAATTGTAAAGTGGGGATTATTAGGTGACCGTGATGGTTTGAGGGCCAGATTGGGAATTTAGCCAGGACACCGGGGTTAACACCCCTACTCTTACGATAAGTGCCATGGGATCTTTAATAACCTCAGAAAGTCAGGACACCCGTTTCACGTCCCATCCGAAAGACGGCACCATACACAGGGCAGTGTCCCCAATCACTGCCCTGGGGAATTGGGATATTTTTTCTTCGACCAGAGGAAAGTGTGCCTCCTACTGGACCTTCAACACCACTTCCAGCAGCATCTGGTCTCCCAGCCAGGGACTGACCAGGACCAGCCCTGCTTAGCTTCAGAAGCAAGCCAGCAGTGGTATGCAGGGTGGTATGCTGCTGACAAATCATCTAATTCTCTGTATGGCAATAATAATGAATTTACAACACAATACAATGCATTTTACAGCCACCTATTTGGCCCATGGTGTTACAGACAATGTACAAAATCATGAATTAATGTCAAGCCCTTCATAATGTAAAAACCTTTTTAAAAGTCTTACACAATGTAGGCCTCATTGAACACCACATGTAGGCTACTGTAGGCTACATCATAGAAATCAAAAGCTATTTCCATTTGAAAATGTTCTAGGATTTGTTCCATTTGGTTTTGTTGGTAGGCCTACATTGTGCTCCAATATCCACAATAGCCTATTGGCTACAGTCTAAAACTGAAATTGCACAAGATTCCACTCACAAGACCTAAACATTTGCTCAGTGCCTCAAAATATCAGAAGGAACATTGGTGAGTGCGCAGTGCGGACCACTGCTCTAGAGAACAACATATACTCAATTGTACCTGCATTCAATACTAATTTCAGGTCAATAAAGTTTTCTGTAATACAATGAAGGCAGTCTGCAGCTCAGATAGAGACTGGTCAACCTTGGGGGCAATAGCATACACAACAGTATCATCGGCATACAAGTGCAGGTTACAATTTTTTACATACAAGATATTGTTAATGTAAACAATAAAAAGTACAGTACTTGGGCTGCCTTCCAAACCTTGTGTCACGCCCTGGCCATAGAGATGTTTTATTCTCTATTTTGGTTAGGCCAGGGTGTGACTAGGGTGGGCAATCTATGTTGTTTTTTCTATGTTTTTGTATTTCTTTGTTTTTGGCCGGGTATGGTTCTCAATCGGGACAGCTGTCTATCGTTGTCTCTGATTGGGAACCATACTTAGGTAGCTCTTGCCCACATTGGTTTTGTGGATAGTTGTTTTCTGTATTGTTGGTTTCCTTACAGAACTGTTCGGTTCCCTCTTTGTTATTTTTTGTTGTAGTGTTCTGATTTTAATAAAATATCATGAACACGTCTCATGCTGCGCTTTGATCCAGTCATTCACAGGAAGAGGATCGTTACACCTTGGGAATAGTACCAGATATGATCGTCAGGTTAAAAATATCGGTTAATGATCCAGAAATCAGGGGGGCAGAGAGCTGCAGTAAAAACGGATGAAGCTCATCAGCCCCAACTGATTTTATTTTTTTACACCAATCTTAAGGCATCTACTGTAGCACATCACAGGTAGAAAATTGTTGAAATGAAAACAAAGATGCACTAGAAGTTGAAAGGTTACCCGTCAGAGGGAAGAGGAGTCGATTGACTGACCAATGTCAATTAAAACACTGTTTCTCTCAAATAAAAAGCCTGCAGAGATAAAATGATAAAAAGCATCACTTATCTCATTCTTCTCAGTTCTGATGCCAGAGTCAGACAGAACCTGCTCAGGCAGGGAAGAAAAGGGATTTGTACGCTTCGGTGCATTACTGTTTTCCAAAATGTTGAAGGATCAGAGAGAGCTTAAAAAGAAGCCTGATTTAGCAGTCTTAATGGAGATAGTACATCTGTTTCTCAATTGTCTGAAAGATTGCCAGTCCATTAGTCAATTTTCCTTGCTTTGGCCCAGGCCTGATTTCTCATCTGAAAGAGCTCAGATAGCTCATTGTGTTAATTTGCCAGAGGAATATATTTGAAGGAGAAAGGGTCAGGAATACAGGGTATAGTGGCTAAATCAGATAAACTGGGTGGTTCGAGCCCTGAATGCTGACTGGCTGAAAGCTGTGGTTTATCAGACCGCATACCATGGGTAAGACAAAACATTTATTTGTACTGCTCTAATTATATTGGGAACCAGTTTAAAATAGCAATAAGGCACCTTTGGGTTTGAGAAATATGTTTGGGTTTGTGAAATATGGTCAATATACCACGGCTAAGGGCTGTGTCCTTGTCATGGCTGTTGAGGTGAGGACCAAGGTGCAGCGTGGTACGTGTTCATCCTGTTATTAATGGAACTGAACACTGATTAACAAAGAGAACAATGAAAAAAGTTCTGTCTGGTGCAGACACAAAAACAGAAAGCAACTACCCACAAAACCCATGTAGGCAAGAGCTACCTAAGTATGGTTCTTATTCAGAGACAACGATAGACAGCTGTCCCTGATTGAGAACCATACCCGGCCAAAAACAAAGAAATACAAAAACATAGAAAAAACAACATAGAATGCCACCCTAGTCACACCCTGGCCTAACCAAAATAGAGAATAAACGCCTCTCTATGGCCAGGGCGTGACAGTTCTAGCACCACATGTTGCGTTGTGCGTAAGAAAAGCCCTTAGCCGTGGTATATTGGCAATATACCACACCCCCTCGGGCCTTTTTAAGTAGAACATGTCATGTAAAAAGCCTTGAGGAGAAAAAAAATACTCTTAATTAAACAAGGATGAGTATTTTCCTGTTTCGTATCTCTAACACATACACTATATATACAAAAGTATGTGGACACCCCTTCAAATGAGTGGATTCGGCTATTTCAGCCACATCCGTTGCTGACAGGTATATCAAACCGAGCACACAGCCATACAATCTCAATAGACAAACATTGGCAGCAGAATGGCCTTACTGAAGACCTCAGTGACTTTCAACGTGGGGCTGTAATAGGATGCCACCTTTCTAACAAGTCAGTTTGTCAAATTTCCGCCCTGCTAGAGCTGCCCCGGATAAACTGTAGGTGCTGTTATTGTGAAGTGGAAACGTCTAGGAGCAACAACAAACCTAAGATCACCATGTACAATGCCACGCGTCGGCTGGAGCGGTGTAAAGCTCGCCGCCATTGGACTCAGTGGAAACGCTTCTGTGCTTCCAAATTTGGGGCAACAGTTGGGAGAAGGCCCTTTCCTGTTTCAGCATGATAATGCACCTGTGCACAAAGTGAGGTCCGTACAGAAATCGTTTGTCGAGATCGGTGTGGAAGAACTTGACTGGCCTGCACAAAACCCCGACCTCAACCCCATTGAACAACTTTGGGATGAATTGTAACGCCGACTGCGAGCCAGGCCTAATCACCCAACATCAGTGCCCGACCTCATTAATGCTCGTGGCTGAATGGAAGCAAGTCCCCGCAGCAATGTTCCAACATCTAGTGGAAAGCCTTCCCAGAAGAGTGGAGGCTGTTATAGCAGCAAAAGGGGGACCAACTCCATATTAAAGCCCATGATTTTGGAATGAGATATTCGCCGAGCAGGTGTTTGTCTAGAGGTAACACAATCTGTCTAGAGGTAACGCACTCTGTCTAGAGGTAACGCACTCTGTCTAGAGGTAACACACTCTGTCTAGAGGTAACACACTCTGTCTAGAGGTAACACACTCTGTCTAGAGGTAACACACTCTGTCTAGAGGTAACACACTCTGTATAGAGGTAACACACTCTGTCTAGAGGTAACACACTCTGTCTAGAGTTAACACACTCTGTCTAGAGTTAACACACTCTGTCTAGAGGTAAAGCACTCTGTCTAGACGTAAAGCACTCTGTCTAGACGTAAAGCACTCTGTCTAGACGTAAAGCACTCTGTCTAGACGTAAAGCACTCTGTCTAGACGTAAAGCACTCTGTCTAGAGGTAACGCACTCTGTCTAGAGGTAACGCACTCTGTCTAGAGGTAAAGCACTCTGTCTAGAGGTAAAACACTCTGTCTAGAGGTAACGCACTCTGTCTAGAGGTAACGCACTCTGTCTAGAGGTAACGCACTCTGTCTAGAGCTAAAGCACTCTGTCTAGATGTAACACAATCTGTCTAGAGGTAAAGCACTCTGTCTAGAGGTAAAACACTGTCTAGAGTTAAAGCACTCTGTCTAGAGGTAAAGCACTCTTTCTAGAGGTAAAGCACTCTGTCTAGAGGTAAAGCACTCTGTCTAGAGGTAACGCACTCTGTCTAGAGGTAACACACTCTGTCTAGAGGTAACACACACTGTCTAGAGGTAACACACACTGTCTAGAGTTAACACTCTGTCTAGAGGTAACACTCTGTCTAGAGGTAAAGCACTCTGTCTAGAGGTAACGCACTCTGTCTAGAGGTAACGCACTCTGTCTAGAGTTAACACCCTCTGTCTAGAGGTAACGCACTCTGTCTAGAGGTAACGCACTCTGTCTAGAGGTAACTGTGGTGTGTGTGTGTGTGTGTGTGTGTGTGTGTGTGTGTGTGTGTGTGTGTGTGTGTGTGTGTGTGTGTGTGTGTGTGTGTGTGTGTGTGTGTGTGTGTGTGTGTGTGTGTGTGTGTGTGTGTGTGTGTGTGTGTGCGCGTGCGCGTGCGTGCGTGTAGGATCTTTGTGGACCGTAATACAACGCGTTTGTGTTGGACGTGCTACAGTCGGGGTAAGGAAGCAGAGGTCGGGGATGGTGTTTGTTTTCCAAAGTAAACATTCAATGCTTGCTCTCAGCTGTTATTTTTAAGATTTGTGGTCAAGTATCCACAAGTCTCCAAACTGGCTAAATGTTCACCTTCAGAAATAAAGGCCACCTAGAAATAGTTAGGAGGAATGGGGGGCTTGCAGCCTTACAAGTTTGCAGCCTTACAAAATATTTTTTCAATGTATTTTTGGGGACTGAAGTGCTGCATTTAAATGAACTTTTAATAGACTTTAAAGTAAAAATGGTAATTGTGCATTCAACAATGTCGTTCAACAAGGTGACTAAGAAACGCTACAAACAACCTAAATTCCCCAGGACCAAAACATTCCCCCATTGACTAGTTGAATCGATGTTGTTACCACATAATTTCAATGAAATTATGTTGAATCAACGTGGAAAAGACGCTGAATTTATGTCGGTGCCCAAGGAGTAGTATCCTCAGTGCTCTCTGTTTTCCCAAAACCGCTCTTGCGTTAAATCTGTTCCATCAATCAAACAGTCAGTGATACTCCATTCATTATCTTGACACAGTCAGATAGTCAGGCTTTAGTGAATGGCTTTAGGGATATTGGCTGATGTTTACTTCCAACAGAGAACAATGAACAACTTAGTATGTTCGTCCTCTTAGCAACCTTAAAAACAGAGGGATTGCCCAACAACCTTACAGGAGTGAGAGAGAAATGGGAGGGAGGAAGGGAGGGAAGGAGGGAAGGAGGGAGGGAGGGAGGGAGGGAGGGAGGGAGGGAGGGAGGGAGGGAGGGAGGGAGGGAGGGAGGGAGGGAGGGAGGGAGGGAGGGAGGGAGGGAGGGAGGGAGGGAGGGAGGGAGGGAGGGAGGGAGGGAGACAGATACATAGAGAGAGACAGAGAAAGAGAGACAGAGAAGAGAGAGAGAGAGAGAGAGAGAGAGAGAGAGAGAGAGAGAAAGAAAGAAAGAAATAAAGACAGTGAGAGACAGAGACAGAGTGAGACAGAAAGACACAGAGAGAGAGATGATCTAATAATGATTGCATAATGATTTTCCAGAGAAGATCCAGGTTTCAGGGAATTATACCAAAGTTCTCAATTGGTGCAAAATATATAGAGTACTACAAACACTACAACTGCTTAGGTTTAACAAGAAGCTCAACTGGACACCTACATGAGGCAGTGAATGAACTGAGAGAGAAAGCAAAAAACACACTTAAATGCGTCAATGAACCAATTGCACTTTATGCCAGTGAGGTGTGGAGTTGACTTGCAAAACAAGATTTCATCCCATTGAAACCCTGCATGCAGAGTTCTGTAAGATTATCTTACATGTCCAGAGGAAAACTACAAACAATGCATGCAGGGCAGAATTAGGCCAATATCCACTAATAATAATAACTAAAAAAATAACAATAAAGTTTTGGAAAAAGTCAGTGACCCCCTCTCATATCATTACCAAGCCCTGCAATGCCAAGAGCTGAGCAAAGAAATGAGTCCCCTCATCCGGCTGAGTTCACAAAACTGTTCTACTAACACACTGAAGCCTCAGGATCAGAAAATCCAATCAATCAGAATAAACCAAATTACAACACAGTCAAAACAAAACTACATGACCTATTGGGAAAGCAAAATGCAGTGCTATCTGGCCCTAAATCTAGAGAGAGAATGTGTTTTTAAATAGCATAGAATGCCCTGCGTGCTTTCTCTCTCTCCTCTCTCTCTCTGGATACATCAATGATGTCGCTCTTGCTGCTGGTGATTCTCTGATCCACCTCTACTCAGACAACACCATTCTGTATACTTCTGGCCCTTCTTTGGACACTGTGTTAACTAACATCCAGACGAGCTTCAATGCCATACAACTCTCCTTCCGTGGCCTCCAACTGCTCTTAAATGCAAGTAAAACTAAATGCATGCTCTTCAACCGATCGCTGCCCACACCTGCCCGCCCATCTAGCATCACTACTCTGGACGGTTCTGACTTAGAATATGTGGACAACTACAAATATCTAGGTGTCTGGTTAGACTGTAAACTCTCCTTTCAGACTCACATTAAGCATCTCTAATCCAAAATGAAATCTAAAATCGGCTTCCTATTTCGCAACAAGGCATCCTTCACTCATGTTGCCAAGCATACCCTCGTAAAACTGACTATCCTACCGACCCTTGACTTTGGCGATGTTATTTATAAAATAGCCTCCAACACTCTACTCAGCAAATTGGATGCAGTCTATCACAGTTTTGTCACCAAAGCCCCATATACTACCCACTTGCGACCTGTATGCTCTCGCTGACTGGCCCTCGCATCAAATTTGTCGCCAAACCCACTGGCTCCAGGTCATTGATAAGTCTTTGCTAGGTAAAGCACCACCTTTTCTCAGCTCACTGGTCACCATAGCAACACCACCCGCGGTACGCGCTCCAGCAGGTATATTTCACTGGTCTTCCCCAAAGTCTATTCCTCATTCGGCCGCCTTTCCTTCCAGTTCACTGCTGCCAATGACTGGAACGAATTGCAAAAATCACTGAAGCTGGAGACTCATATCACCCTTACTAACTTTAAACATCAGCTGTCAGAGCAGCTCACAGATCATTGCACCTGTACATAGCCCATCTGTAAATAGCCCATCAAACTACCTCATCCCCATATTGCTCCTTTGCACCCCAGTATCTCTACTTGCACATTCATCTTCTGCACATCTATCACTCCAGTGTTTAATTGCTAAATTGTAATTACTTCGCCACGACGGCCTATTTATTGCCGTACCTCCCTAATCGTACCTCATTTACACACACTGTATACAGATTTTTCTATTGTGTTATTGACTGTACTTTTGTTTACGCCATGTGTAACTCTGTGTTGTTGTTTGTGTCGCACTGCTTTGATTTATCTTGGCCAGGTCGCAGTTGTAAATGAGAACTTGTTCTCAACTGGCCTACCTGGTTAAATAAAGGTGAAATAAATCAAATAAAAACAAATATGAGGAAGTACACCATGGCTATTTGACCATAGTTACTGATCAAAACCTTTGGAAAACCTTGACAAAGTACTTTCTCAGTGAGCACAGCCTTGCCATTGAAAAGGGTAGACAGGAAAACCTGGCTCTCTGTAGAGGAAAGGCTGTGCAACCACTGCACAACAGCAGAACCTGAGACAGACCCAAGTGTAAAAAATATAAAACAATTAGAGAGTGTCATTTCCCCAAATTTGAAACACTTATTCAATGTTTCATAGATCTCTCTGATGAGAATAGGCTACCCGTCCTGTTGGGGGAGGAAGCAGAGAGCTGTGGGTTGGCAGCGCACTACATTGCTGCCTGCCATAAAATGAGGGACAGTGTCTGAGAGACCAACCAACCTGCACATGTCCTCTAAACCATTGTTATTGTTATTGTTCAATGTATGGTTATTTTGACCCTTAATTATTGAAGTTACTGTTGTCCTGTTGACAGTATTGATTATTATTACTTTAATTTAATCTCCAAAGTACGCTTTGGCAATATGCGTATTGTTACGTCACGCCAATAAAGCAAATTTAATTGAATTGAGAGAAAAAGAGACAGAGCGAGAGAGAGAGTGAAGAGAAACAGTGAGAGAAAGAGAGAAAGAGAGTGAGAGAGAGAAGCAAAGAGAGGAGGGGAGGGTGGAAGAAAAAGAAGGGGAATGTGAACTCACATCTGTGTTACACGATCTGTAGCGCTTCCTCTCTCCGAGACAGTACTTCCCTCCTCCAGAAGGCCTGAAAGAGAGGAGAGAAACGAGGGAAGAATAAAGGGTTCCAAAAGTTTTTTGGTGCTGTCCCCAGGAGAACCGTTTTTGGTTCCAAGTAGAACTCTGTTAAGTTCCATGTAGAACCCTCTGCGATTCTGGTGCAGCACATGCGGCCTACAAAGTTACAAAGTTACAAGCATAGGCTAGCAAATGTTATTTTCATTTTGAAATATAATAGGGCCTATTTGTATAAGTAGGCTGACGCATATATTCCTTTCATAATATTTCCCATTATTAGCCTACCTCCTCTTTCTCTCTCTATTGTTGCTTCAATTCTTCCTCGATTTCAACAGTTCAATTAAATAAGTTTAGCTGTCTTTATCTTAATCCTTATTTTTTGGTATTTTGGGGGGGTATTTTAACCCCTTTTTCTCCCTAATTTCGTGATATCCAATTGTGATCTTGTCTCATCGCTGCAACTCCCTTGTCACGCCTTGGTCATAGCATTTTGTGTTTTCGTTATATATTTGGTCAGGCCAGGGTGTGACATGGGTTTATTTGGTTGTGTTTCGTATTGGGGTTTTGTAGGTATTGGGATTGCGGCTGAGTAGGGGTGTAGCATAGGTTTGGCTGCCTGAGGCGATTCTCAATCAGAGTCAGGTGATTCTCGTTGTCTCTGATTGTGAACCATATTTAGGTAGCCGGGGTTTCACTGTGTATTTCATGGGTGATTGTTCCTGTCTCTGTGTAGTTGTTCACCAGACAGGCTGTATTAGGTTTCACGTTCCGTTTGTTGTTTTGTATTTGTATCGTTATTTCATGTATTTCGCTATTCGTCATTAAAGAACATGAGTAACCACCACGCTGCATTTTGGTCCGACTCTCCTTCAACAAACGAACGCCGTTACAGAATCACCCACCACACACGGACCGAGCAGCGTGGTAACAGGCAGCGACAGCAGGAGCAGTGAAAGGAGGATGAATTATTCAGAGAATGGACATGGGAAGACGTGTTGGATGGCAAAGGTTGTTACACTTGGGAGGAGATACTGGCCGGAAGAGATCGCCTCCCATGGGAACAGGTGGAGGCACTTAGGAGAGCAGAGGCAGCCGGAGATAGGAGCCGACGATACAAGGGAACACGGTTGGCAAGGAAGCCCGAAAAGCAGCCCCAAAAATGTATTGGGGTGGGGGCTCAGGGGGCTTACAGGGAGTATGGCTATGCCAGGTAGGAGACCTGCGCAAACTCCCTGTGCTTACCGGGGGGCTAGAGAGACCGGGCAGGAACCGTGTTATGATATGGAGCGCACAGTGTTTCCAGTGCGGGTGCATAGCCCGGTGCGGTTCAGACCAGCTCTTCGTATTGGCCGGGCTAGAGTGGGCATCGAGCCAGGTAAGGTTGGGCAGGCTCGGTGCTCAAGAGCTCCAGTGCGCCTGCACGGTCCGGTCTATCCAGAGCCACCTCCACACACCAGTCCTCCGGTAGCAGCTCCCCGCACCAGGCTTCCTGGGCGTGTCCTCGATCCAGTACCACCAGTTCCAGCACCACGCACCAGGCCTTCAGTGCGTCCCGCCTGTTCAGCGCAGCCAGCGTTTTCCTCCTCTCCTGCGCTGTCAGAGTCTCTCGCCTGTTCAGCGCTTCCAGAGCCTTCCTCCTCTACAGCGCTGCCGGAGCCTCCTGCCTGTTCGGAACAGCCTGAGCTGCCAGACTGCATGGAGCAGCCAGAGCTGCCAGTCTGCATGGAGCAGCCAGAGCTGCCAGTCTGCATGGAGCAGCCAGAGCTGTCAGCCTGCATGGAGCAGCCTGAGCTGTCAGTCTGCATGGAGCAGCCTGAGCTGTCAGTCTTCATGGAGCAGCCAGAGCTGCCAGTCTGCATGTAGCAGCCAGAGCTGCCAGACTGCATGGAGCAGCCTGAGCTGTCAATCTGCATGGAGCAGCCAGAGATGCCAGTCTGCATGGAGCAGCCAGAGCTGCCAATCTGCATGGAGCAGCCAGAGCTGCCCGTCTACATGGAGCAGCCAGAGCTGTCAGTCTGCACAAAGCTGCCAGTCTGCATGGAGCAGCCAGAGCTGTCAGTCTGCATGAAGCAGCCTGAGCTGTCAATCTGCATGGAGCAGCCAGAGCTGCCAGTCTACATGGAGCAGCCAGAGCTGTCAGTCTGCACAAAGCTGCCAGTCTGCATGGAGCAGCCAGAGCTGTCAGTCTGCATGGAGCAGCCTGAGCTGTCAGTCTCCATGGAGCAGCCAGAGCTGCCAATCTGCATGGAGCAGCCAGAGCTGCCAGTCTGCATGGAGCAGCCAGAGCAGCTAGATCCGCCAGTCAGCCATGATCTTCCAGATCTGCCAGTCAACCAGATTCTTACAGATCTGCCAGTCAACCAGAATCTTCCAGATCTGCCAGTCAACCAGAATCTTCCAGATCCGCCAGCCAGCCAGGATCTACCGGAGCCTACTACCTGCCTGAGCTTCATCTCAGTACTGGACTTCCTCTCAGTACTGGGCTTCCCCTCAGTACTGGGCTTCCCCTCAGTCCCGGGATGCCCCTTAGTCCCGGGATGCCCCTCAGTCCAGGGCTGCCCCTCAGTCCTGAGCTGCCCCTCAGCCCCGAGCTTCCCCTCAGCCCCGAGCTTCCCCTCAGCCCCGAGCTTCCCCTCAGTCCCGAGCTTCCCCTCAGTCCCGAGATGCCTCAGTCCCGAGCTGCCCCTCAGTCACGAGCTGCCCCTCAGTCACGAGCTGCCCCTCAGTCCAGTGGGGTTCTGGGTGAGGACTATTAGGCCACGGTCGGCGGCGAGGGTGGATTATCCCAGGACGCGAAGGGGAGGAACTATGACATTAATGGAGTGGGGTCCACGTCCTGAGCCGGAGCCGCCACCATGGACAGACGCCCACCCGGACCCTCCCTCCCTTTGAGGTGCGTCCGGGAGTCCACACCTTAGGGGGGGGGGGGGTTCTGTCACACCTTGGTCATAGTATTTTGTGTTTTCGTTATATATTTGGTCAGGCCAGGGTGTGACATGGGTTTATTTTGTTGTGTTTCGTATTGGGGTTTTGTAGGTATTGGGATTGCGGCTGAGTAGGGGTGTAGCATAGGTTTGGCTGCCTGAGGCGGTTCTCAATCAGAGTCAGGTGATTCTCGTTGTCTCTGATTGGGAACCATATTTAGGTAGCCGGGGTTTCACTGTGTATTTCATGGGTGATTGTTCCTGTCTCTGTGTAGTTGTTCACCAGACAGGCTGTATTAGGTTTTCACGTTCCGTTTGTTGTTTTGTATTTGTCTAGTTATTTTATGTATTTCGCTATTCGTCATTAAAGAACATGAGTAACCACCACGCTGCATTTTGGTCCGACTCTCCTTCAACAAACGAACGCCGTTACATCCCCAACGGTCTCAGGAGAGGCGAAGGTCAATTCATGTGTTCTCCAAAACATGATCCGCCAAGCCTCGTTCCTTAACACCTGCTCACTTAACCCGGAAGCTAGCCGCACCAATGTGTCAAAGGAAACACCGTTGAACTGATGACCGTCACTAGAGTAAAGCCCCTTCAGCCAAAACCTCCCCTACCCCAGACAACGCTGGGCCAATTGTGCGCCGCCCAATGGGACTGGGATCAATCCCAGATTTGAAGTGATGCCTCAAGCACTGCGATGCAGTGCCTTAGACTGCTGCACCACTCAGGAGGCCTATCTTAACCATTCTAATGACATCCTTGAATCATATAGGACTAGAAGTGGATGTAGAAGGCGTTCACTTCTCTTCAGGAACATTGAATGTTTATGGGTCTGTATAAATAACTGCTATAGCTTACCGGCATCGTACGTTTGCTCTTCTTTCAAACTGCAGAGAGTTCTATTGGCTGCTGTATTTAACATTCATCAAAAAAGAGCTTGTTAATTGGTATAAGAAATGCAAAAAAGTGTAATAATTATGTACAGCAAGCTATTCTAGTCTAGCTTTTCCTGCCTGGGACTCCAAGAGCTAAGGAGCATTTTTTTTAAGGAGAGGCCAGCAGAGCACAGATGCTTTTGTATTGCGCAAGAGACAAAGGCTATAAGTTAGAAACTTATTATACATAACCCATAGTTAATTAGCTAAATATAAGGCTAATACTGCATTGAATTTATAACTTGAAAGAGGTAGGCTAGGACATCTTTATATAGGGCTATATTTCAATCTAGAACAGGATGATTTATTTTGGAATGGAGTTAATGAAGAGAGAGAAAGACTGGGTGCACTGATTTAAAGCAACGATATTCAAGTGATAGGCTGTTTTACTTTTACAACACATTTTTACAATGTATCTTTACAATTAAAAAACAAGGTGATCCCTGAAAGCCAGATGGAGCTGGGTAAATTAGACGCGCATTCAGTCTTTTATTACTGTAGCAGAGGCTATGGTTCAGCAAATGTAGGCCTACCTGTCACAAGATAAAAATTTAGCACGCTGTGAACTGCATTGTAAACGGCGCTCCATCGTGAGATGGGTCTGTTCCCACCCTGAGCGTTGATTCATGCAGAGGCCGTAGGGAAGACAGATTTAAACATTGCATATAATTTAACAGTTCCGTTTCACGCCATTCTGTTCATATAAATAATTGATTATAATTTACCGGTTCCTCATAGTTATTTATCCCGGGAAAAGGGAGTGGTCTTGGGCAGAAGATCTCAGTAACCGGGTTCCCGCCATTCAACCTAGTATCTACTGGTTATCTACACAGTATACTTAATAAATATTTATATGATCAACGCATTAGTGATCACACACACACACACCTGTAGATGAGGTCCTGGATGTGTGTGTTCAGCTTGCTGTGGCTTACTTTGCCTACTTACGCTGGGCTGTCACAGTGTCTCATGGAGGATGAGACTCCCCCTCCGCAGGTCCTGCTGCACTCCCCCCACGATGACCAGGGACCCCAGCCTCCGTCCACACTCTGGGGCCACGTCCCGAATATCACACACTCCCCCTGGTAGCACCACTGAGAGGATGGGGGGGTTTAATCATTGATTAAGGTTGTAGAGGTTGTAGGTCTGTAACTGTGTCTGTGAGTACGGTTATGATTATTGTGGATAATCAGATTAGTATAATAGTTTGATTCAACCGTTTTTCATGCTTTGCAAGAAGAATGATTTCCTTAATAATCCTGTTTACAGGGACACATCTGAATTCAGGCTACCTGATGGCACTCTGATAAATGCAGAAAATCTCCATCAAAATAAACGTTCTATCACAGCAACCGTGTTCTTTTTGGGAAACATATCTGGTTCTGAGTTGGAACATATCAAGTTGGTATGTGAAAACTACTTCTAAGACACACATATTCAGTTGTTCTGAACTCACTTCCCTCACGGTGAAGAGGGAGACTCACTCTGCTGGTGCTAGCATATGTGCAGATCAAATACACCGCTGGAACGCCCATTAATAGTTTGAAAGATTGCTTTACACCGATTAAGATAAGCAGAGTAAGATGTTTACATGACTGTTGCATAATCTGCCTAGGTGCCATAATCAGTTTAAAATTGAATTATTACCCTCCCTCCCTCCCTCACTCCCTCCCTCCCTCCCTCACTCCCCCTCACTCACTCACTCACTCACTCACGCACTCACTCACTTCTTCACTCGTTCACATCAGAGATGAACAATGCAGAAGGACAGAGGCAGACAGTACACAGTGGCAAAATACCTGACCACTGTGACTGACCCAAAATTAAGGAAATCTTTGACTATGTACAGACTCAGTGAGCATAGCCTTACTATTGAGAAAGGCCCCGTAGGCAGACCTGGCTCTCAAGAGAAGACAGGCTATGTGCACACTGCCCACAAAATGAGGTGGAAACTGAGCTGCACTTCCTAACCTCCTGCCCAATGTATGACCATATTAGAGACACATATTTCCCTCAGATTACACAGACCCACAAATAATTTGAAAACGAATCCAATTTTGATAAACTCCCATATCTACTTGGTGAAATACCACAGTGTGCCATCACAGCAGCAAGATTTGTGACCTGTTGTCACAAGAAAAGGGCAACCAGTGAAGAACAAACACCATTGTAAATACAACCCGTATTTATGTTTATTTATTTTCCCCTTTGTACTTTAACCATTTGCACATCGTTACAACACTGTATATAGACATAATATGACATTTGAAATGTCTTTATTCTTTTGGAACTTCTGTGAGTGTAATGTTTACTGTTCATTTTTATTGTTTATTTCACTTTTGTTTATTATCTACTTCAGTTGCTTTGGCAATGTAAACATATGTTTCCCATACCAACAAAGCCCCTTGATTTGAATTGAGAGGGATAACCAGGGCACTGTACTCATTCTCCTTGGCTCAGAGCAGAGAAAGGCAATGCACTAACACACTGTATAAACAAGATTAACACTGCAGGGAGAGGGAGAGAGAGGTCAGTGAAGGAGAGAGAGGTCAGTGAAGGAGAGAGAGAGAGGTCAGTGAAGGAGAGAGAGGTCAGTGAAGGAGGGAGAGAGGTCAGTGAAGGAGAGAGAGAGAGGTCAGTGAAGGAGAGAGAGGTCAGTGAAGGAGAGAGAGAGAGAGGTCAGTGAAGGAGAGAGAGGTCAGTGAAGGAGGGAGAGAGGTCAGTGAAGGAGAGAGAGAGAGGTCAGTGAAGGAGAGAGGGAGAGAGAGGTCAGTGAAGGAGAGAGGGAGAGGTCAGTGAAGGAGAGAGAGAGAGAGGTCAGTGAAGGAGAGAGGGAGAGGTCAGTGAAGGAGAGAGAGAGAGAGGTCAGTGAAGGAGAGAGAGGTCAGTGAAGGAGGTCAGTGAAGGAGAGAGAGAGAGGTCAGTGAAGGAGAGAGAGGTCAGTGAAGGAGAGAGAGAGAGGTCAGTGAAGGAGAGAGAGAGGTCAGTGAAGGAGAGAGAGAGAGGTCAGTGAAGGAGAGAGAGAGAGAGGTCAGTGAAGGAGAGAGAGGTCAGTGAAGGAGAGAGAGAGAGGTCAGTGAAGGAGAGAGAGAGGTCAGTGAAGGAGAGAGGGAGAGGTCAGTGAAGGAGAGAGAGAGAGAGGTCAGTGAAGGAGAGAGAGGTCAGTGAAGGAGAGAGAGAGAGGTCAGTGAAGGAGAGAGAGAGGTCAGTGAAGGAGAGAGAGAGAGGTCAGTGTGAAGAGAGAGAAGGAGAGGAGGTCAGTGAAGGAGAGAGAGAGAGGTCAGTGAAGGAGAGAGAGAGAGGTCAGTGAAGGAGGGAGAGAGGTCAGTGAAGGAGGGAGAGAGAGGTCAGTGAAGGAGAGAGGGAGGTCAGTGAAGGAGAGAGAGAGAGGTCAGTGAAGGAGAGAGAGGTCAGTGAAGGAGAGAGAGGTCAGTGAAGGAGAGAGAGAGAGAGGTCAGTGAAGGAGAGAGAGAGAGGTCAGTGAAGGAGAGAGAGAGAGGTCAGTGAAGGAGAGAGAGAGAGGTCAGTGAAGGAGAGAGAGAGAGAGGTCAGTGAAGGAGAGAGAGAGAGGTCAGTGAAGGAGAGAGAGGTCAGTGAAGGAGAGGGAGAGAGAGGTCAGTGAAGGAGAGAGAGGTCAGTGAAGGAGAGAGAGAGTCAGTGAAGGAGGGAGAGAGGTCAGTGAAGGAGAGAGAGAGAGGTCAGTGAAGGAGAGAGAGGTCAGTGAAGGAGAGAGAGAGGTCAGTGAAGGAGAGAGAGGTCAGTGAAGGAGTCAGTGAAGGAGAGAGAGAGTCAGTGAAGGAGAGAGAGGTCAGAGAGAGAGAGAGAGGTCAGTGAAGGAGAGAGGGAGAGGTCAGTGAAGGAGAGAGAGAGAGAGGTCAGTGAAGGAGAGAGGGAGAGGTCAGTGAAGGAGAGAGAGAGAGAGGTCAGTGAAGGAGAGAGAGGTCAGTGAAGGAGAGAGGGAGAGGTCAGTGAAGGAGAGAGAGAGAGAGGTCAGTGAAGGAGAGAGAGGTCAGTGAAGGAGAGAGAGAGAGGTCAGTGAAGGAGAGAGAGAGGTCAGTGAAGGAGAGAGAGAGAGGTCAGTGAAGGAGAGAGAGAGAGAGGTCAGTGAAGGAGAGAGAGGTCAGTGAAGGAGAGAGAGAGAGGTCAGTGAAGGAGAGAGAGAGGTCAGTGAAGGAGAGAGGGAGAGGTCAGTGAAGGAGAGAGAGAGAGAGGTCAGTGAAGGAGAGAGAGGTCAGTGAAGGAGAGAGAGAGAGGTCAGTGAAGGAGAGAGAGAGGTCAGTGAAGGAGAGAGAGAGAGGTCAGTGAAGGAGAGAGAGAGACGGCAGTGAAGGAGGGAGAGAGAGGTCAGTGAAGGAGGGAGAGAGAGGTCAGTGAAGGAGAGAGAGAGAGGTCAGTGAAGGAGGGAGAGAGAGGTCAGTGAAGGAGGGAGAGAGAGGTCAGTGAAGGAGAGAGGGAGAGGTCAGTGAAGGAGAGAGAGAGAGAGGTCAGTGAAGGAGAGAGAGGTCAGTGAAGGAGAGAGAGGTCAGTGAAGGAGAGAGAGAGAGAGGTCAGTGAAGGAGAGAGAGAGAGGTCAGTGAAGGAGAGAGAGAGAGGTCAGTGAAGGAGAGAGAGAGAGGTCAGTGAAGGAGAGAGAGAGAGAGGTCAGTGAAGGAGAGAGAGAGAGGTCAGTGAAGGAGAGAGAGAGAGGTCAGTGAAGGAGAGAGAGGTCAGTGAAGGAGAGAGAGAGAGGTCAGTGAAGGAGAGAGAGAGAGAGTCAGTGAAGGAGAGAGAGAGAGGTCACTGAAGGAGAGAGGTCAGTGAAGGAGAGAGAGGTCAGTGAAGGAGAGAGAGAGAGGTCAGTGAAGGAGAGAGAGAGAGGTCAGTGAAGGAGAGAGAGAGGTCAGTGAAGGAGGGAGAGAGAGGTCAGTGAAGGAGAGAGAGAGACGGCAGTGAAGGAGGGAGAGAGAGGTCAGTGAAGGAGGGAGAGGTCAATGAAGGAGAGAGAGGTCAGTGAAGGAGAGAGAGAGAGGTCAGTGAAGGAGAGAGAGAGACGGCAGTGAAGGAGGGAGAGAGAGGTCAGTGAAGGAGGGAGAGAGAGGTCAGTGAAGGAGAGAGAGAGACGGCAGTGAAGGAGGGAGAGAGAGAGGTCAGTGAAGGAGGGAGAGAGAGGTCAGTGAAGGAGAGAGAGAGACGGCAGTGAAGGAGAGGAGGTCAGTGAGGGAGAGAGAGGTCAGTGAAGGAGAGAGAGAGACGGCAGTGAAGGAGGGAGAGAGAGGTCAGTGAAGGAGGGAGAGAGAGTCAGTGAAGGAGAGAGAGAGACGGCAGTGAAGGAGGGAGAGAGAGGTCAGTGAAGGAGAGAGAGAGACGGCAGTGAAGGAGGGAGAGAGAGGTCAGTGAAGGAGGGAGAGAGAGGTCAGTGAAGGAGAGAGAGAGACGGCAGTGAAGGAGAGAGAGGTCAGTGAGGGAGAGACAGGTCAGTGAGGAGAGAGTCAGTGAAGGAGAGAGAGAGAGGTCAGTGAAGGAGGGAGAGAGAGGTCAGTGAAGGAGAGAGAGAGAGAGGTCAGTGAAGGAGAGAGAGAGAGGCAGTGAAGGAGGGAGAGAGAGGTCAGTGAAGGAGGGAGAGAGAGGTCAGTGAAGGAGAGAGAGAGACGGCAGGTCAGTGAAGGAGAGAGAGGTCAGTGAAGGAGGGAGAGAGGTCAGTGAAGGAGAGAGAGAGAGGTCAGTGAAGGAGAGAGAGGTCAGTGAAGGAGAGAGAGAGAGAGGTCAGTGAAGGAGAGAGAGGTCAGTGAAGGAGGGAGAGAGGTCAGTGAAGGAGAGAGAGAGAGGTCAGTGAAGGAGAGAGAGAGAGAGGTCAGTGAAGGAGAGAGGGAGAGGTCAGTGAAGGAGAGAGAGAGAGAGGTCAGTGAAGGAGAGAGGAGAGGTCAGTGAAGGAGAGAGAGAGAGAGGTCAGTGAAGGAGAGAGAGGTCAGAAGGAGAGAGGGAGAGGTCAGTGAAGGAAGGAGAGAGAGAGTGAAGGAGGTGAAGGAGAGAGAGAGAGGTCAGTGAAGGAGAGAGAGAGGTCAGTGAAGGAGAGAGAGAGGTCAGTGAAGGAGAGAGAGAGAGGTCAGTGAAGGAGAGAGAGGTCAGTGAAGGAGAGAGAGGTCAGTGAAGGAGAGAGAGAGGTCAGTGAAGGAGAGAGAAGAGAGGTCAGTGAAGGAGAGAGAGAGAGAGGTCAGTGAAGGAGAGAGAGGTCAGTGAAGGAGAGAGAGAGAGGTCAGTGAAGGAGAGAGAGAGGTCAGTGAAGGAGAGAGAGAGAGGTCAGTGAAGGAGAGAGAGAGACGGCAGTGAAGGAGGGAGAGAGAGGTCAGTGAAGGAGGGAGAGAGAGGTCAGTGAAGGAGAGAGAGAGAGGTCAGTGAAGGAGGGAGAGAGAGGTCAGTGAAGGAGGGAGAGAGAGATCAGTGAAGGAGAGAGGGAGAGGTCAGTGAAGGAGAGAGAGAGAGAGGTCAGTGAAGGAGAGAGAGGTCAGTGAAGGAGAGAGAGGTCAGTGAAGGAGAGAGAGAGAGAGGTCAGTGAAGGAGAGAGAGAGAGGTCAGTGAAGGAGAGAGAGAGAGGTCAGTGAAGGAGAGAGAGAGAGGTCAGTGAAGGAGAGAGAGAGCGAGGTCAGTGAATGAGAGAGAGAGAGGTCAGTGAAGGAGAGAGAGAGAGGTCAGTGAAGGAGAGAGAGGTCAGTGAAGGAGAGAGAGAGAGGTCAGTGAAGGAGAGAGAGAGAGAGGTCAGTGAAGGAGAGAGAGAGAGGTCACTGAAGGAGAGAGAGGTCAGTGAAGGAGAGAGAGGTCAGTGAAGGAGAGAGAGAGAGAGGTCAGTGAAGGAGAGAGAGAGAGGTCAGTGAAGGAGAGAGAGAGAGGTCAGTGAAGGAGGGAGAGAGAGGTCAGTGAAGGAGAGAGAGAGACGGCAGTGAAGGAGGGAGAGAGAGGTCAGTGAAGGAGGGAGAGGTCAATGAAGGAGAGAGAGGTCAGTGAAGGAGAGAGAGAGAGGTCAGTGAAGGAGAGAGAGAGACGGCAGTGAAGGAGGGAGAGAGAGGTCAGTGAAGGAGGGAGAGAGAGGTCAGTGAAGGAGAGAGAGAGACGGCAGTGAAGGAGGGAGAGAGAGGTCAGTGAAGGAGGGAGAGAGAGGTCAGTGAAGGAGAGAGAGAGACGGCAGTGAAGGAGAGAGAGGTCAGTGAGGGAGAGAGAGGTCAGTGAAGGAGAGAGAGAGACGGCAGTGAAGGAGGGAGAGAGAGGTCAGTGAAGGAGGGAGAGAGAGGTCAGTGAAGGAGAGAGAGAGACGGCAGTGAAGGAGGGAGAGAGAGGTCAGTGAAGGAGAGAGAGAGACGGCAGTGAAGGAGGGAGAGAGAGGTCAGTGAAGGAGGGAGAGAGAGGTCAGTGAAGGAGAGAGAGAGACGGCAGTGAAGGAGAGAGAGGTCAGTGAGGGAGAGACAGGTCAGTGAAGGAGAGAGAGAGACGGCAGTGAAGGAGAGAGAGAGAGGTCAGTGAAGGAGGGAGAGAGAGGTCAGTGAAGGAGAGAGAGAGACGGCAGTGAAGGAGGGAGAGAGAGGTCAGTGAAGGAGAGAGAGAAACGGCAGTGAAGGAGGGAGAGAGAGGTCAGTGAAGGAGGGAGAGAGAGGTCAGTGAAGGAGAGAGAGAGACGGCAGTGAAGGAGAGAGAGATCAGTGAGGGAGAGACAGGTCAGTGAAGGAGAGAGAGAGAGGTCAGTGAAGGAGAGAGCGAGAGGTCAGTGAAGGAGAGAGAGAGAGGTCAGTGAAGGAGGGAGAGAGAGCTCAGTGAAGGAGGGAGAGAGAGGTCAGTGAAGGAGAGAGAGAGATCAGTGAAGGAGAGAGAGAGAGGTCAGTGAAGGAGAGAGAGAGAGGTCAGTGAAGGAGAGAGAGAGAGGTCAGTGAAGGAGGGAGTGAGAGGTCAGTGAAGGAGGGAGAGAGAGGTCAGTGAAGGAGAGAGAGAGACGGCAGTGAAGAAGAAAGACGGAGAGTGAGAAAGAGAGAGAGTCCTTAAGACCTTGTTTCCAGTTTGACTGAAATAGCCTGGGAGAGAATGTCTTATCAGAGAGGAGCTGACACACACTACCTATCTATCACCCCGCACACCTATCAGCCTTTCACCACCTGCAAGTGTGTGTGTGTTTACCTGTGTGTGTGTGTGTGTGTGTGCCACAGAAAGCTGTGACCTTTGGGTGACACGACTACTGTACCAATGTCTAGGACAGTAGCATAATAGTCTTTCCTGGGAAACCACTTATTTTCTCTCTCTTATCTCCTTTCTTCTACTTATCTCTCCCCCTTCTCTTGCTCTACCCCATACCTCATTCTTCCCTCTCAAACATCACTACTTCTACTTATCTCTCCCCCTTCTCTTGCTCTACCCCATACCTCATTCTTCCCTCTCAAACATCACTACTTCTACTTATCTCTCCCCCTTCTCTTGCTCTACCCCATACCTCATTCTTACCTCTCAAACATCACTACTTCTACTTATCTCTCCCCTTCTCTTGCTCTACCCCATACCTCATTCTTCCCTCTCAAACATCACTACTTCTACTTATCTCTCCCCCTTCTCTTGCTCTACCCCATACCTCATTCTTCCCTCTCAAACATCACTACTTCTACTTATCTCTCCCCCTTCTCTTGCTCTACCCCATACCTCCTTCTTCCCTCTCAAACATCACTACTTCTACTTATCTCTCCCCCTTCTCTTGCTCTACCCCATACCTCATTCTTACCTCTCAAACATCACTACTTCTACTTATCTCTCCCCCTTCTCTTGCTCTACCCCATACCTCATTCTTCCCTCTCAAACATCACTACTTCTACTTATCTCTCCCCCTTCTCTTGCTCTACCCCATACCTCCTTCTTCCCTCTCAAACATCACTACTTCTACTTATCTCTCCCCCTTCTCTTGCTCTACCCCATACCTCATTCTTCCCTCTCAAACATCACTACTTCTACTTATCTCTCCCCCTTCTCTTGCTCTACCCCATACCTCATTCTTCCCTCTCAAACATCACTACTTCTACTTATCTCTCCCCTTCTCTTGCTCTACCCCATACATCCTTCTTCCCTCTCAAACATCACTACTTCTACTTATCTCTCCCCCTTCTCTTGCTCTACCCCATACCTCCTTCTTCCCTCTCAAACATTACTACTTCTACTTATCTCTCCCCCTTCTCTTGCTCTACCCCATACCTCATTCTTACCTCTCAAACATCACTACTTCTACTTATCTCTCCCCCTTCTCTTGCTCTACCCCATACCTCCTTCTTCCCTCTCAAACATCACTACTTCTACTTATCTCTCCCCCTTCTCTTGCTCTACCCCATACCTCATTCTTCCCTCTCAAACATCACTACTTCTACTTATCTCTCCCCTTCTCTTGCTCTACCCCATACCTCCTTCTTCCCTCTCAAACATCACTACTTCTACTTATCTCTCCCCCTTCTCTTGCTCTACCCCATACCTCCTTCTTCCCTCTCAAACATCACTACTTCTACTTATCTCTCCCCCTTCTCTTGCTCTACCCCATACCTCCTTCTTCCCTCTCAAACATCACTACTTCCTTTCTATCCTCTACCTTTCTCACCACCACCAACACTTTCCCCTTTGTCCCCCTCCACTTCTCCCTCCCTCTCCTACCATCTCTCCCCCCCTTCCCTCTAGTTGGCAGGGCCTCTCCATTACAGGCCTGGTGACAAATGGTTGACAGTCGTGTTCCTTTGAAGCCGCCCCACATCCCCCTCACCACCCACCCTCAACCCAGACAGGAGCGCGTCATCAGCCTCCCCCCAAAGCCCCCTGTCCTAAAGCCCCCTGAGCTGATCTCAACTTGGGCCCCCTGTGTAGCCCAGGACCTGGTCGGTGGCCCCCAGCTCTGAAAGGCTCCAGTCAGCAGACAGTAATGACACATGACAGCCTCCTATTCTTTCCTTTTAGACCTCAGACCATCCAGTGACAATGGCCGCCGTAATCTGTGTTAAAACTGTCTCACTGTCGTCCGTCTAACCTGACCGCGGCGTGGCGAGTCA